>NC_090874.1:1692816-1732816 GCF_036669935.1 Montipora foliosa
CACTCCGTGTATTCTTATTCCGAAATTGGGTCAATCGAACGCGCCGTAAAAGTGACCTGTGTGATGCAGGTTCACACTAAACCATTGACTCCTGAACCACTCCCCATTGATGAGAAAAATCTATGAGGTCTGACACTCCTACAATAAGGCATCAATGGGTTAAGAGTATTTTACCTGATAAGCTGCAAGTGCCACTGGAGTTCTTCCAACATTGTCACGAGTATCTATATTTGCACCAGATGTTACAAGCAACTGAACACACTCCAAGTTGTTGCAGCTAACTGATTGGAACAAAGGAGTCATACCCTGACTATTCCTAGCCTCCAAAAGATCTGCATTAATTTAAACAATAGTAACGGTAATCGCTAACAATGTCAGAGCAATCATCTTTGTTATAATTAAAATGAAAACAAGAAAAGAGCTGTATTTTATAAATCAATGAGTAAATGACTTAATTCTTTGAAGGTAATAATAAAAAGCAATAATGCGATAGGGTTAGATATAGAAAGAAAGATAGATTAAAGATAATCACAATATTGCAGCCAAAAGGATTGAATTTTATTACCGGGGGGTATGTAAGTTAATTTTTAATCAAATGAACTATTTCGATTTAGATTGTTAAATGACCATTTCGCCGTTGGTGATGAGGATTTTAGATTTGCCACGTTTGAAGCTTCTGTAAACACTTTCACGCATCCTTTGTGTCGCTTGCACGTTTTCCACGTATGAATGGAGATGTCATTCAATCAACTTTGGATGGTTTTCTTCTGCAAATCTTGTTGAGATCGCTTCGTGAGTATATACTTAACATTATTATTCTTTTCAATTTCGGTGAATATTTACCTTCCCGCTTTGCGGCTCGGTAAATATTTCGCCACATTCACCTCAATTTCAAAGAATAATTGTTAAACATTCCGTGTTTATTTCACTATACTCGGTGATTGAATCATCCAATTCGGTGGTTTCAACAACTGGTGAACACTTCATTATCTTCGGTCCTACCAACATCGGTGGTAAAATCATTATCTTCAGTGCTCTTTTCGTTATGGTCGTCACCACGCTCCCAACAAACATTATTGAAGGTAAATAATCCCAATACACCATTTTACAGTTGTGTGCTTAGTTACCTGGCCTATGAATAAAGTGAGGCTGGAGTTGACCTTGTTTTGATAGAACCCTCACTGCTTTTCGCATGTAAATTATTACTAATTAGCATGACAACATCTTTAACATAAGAAAAGGAGGGAGGTCTGTATCATAACAAGGTCAACACTAGCCCCACTTTCATTTAAAGGCCAGGTGACTAAGCACACAACTGTAAAGACGTCTATTCCCGCATATCTTTGAATTTGAAAATGGCGGAAAAGACTGCAATATTATTATGACCTCGAGTTCCATAATTTCTCACACTCAAGTAATCTGACAGAGGTATTTGAAAAGGAGAAAATTACAAATGATGTACAGTCAAAAACATTTGTTTCCTGCTCCGGAAGCATAATAACTGTTTACCAGCATTCCGATCAATGAAGCCATTCCAGTTGTCAGAGCCAAACTGGAAAGTGACCAGAGCGTACCGGATAGATGCCCGTTACATATCGCCCAATTATCTGTTCTACTAGAGATGTGCCTCTCGAGCACATACTTCACATTCCATGGTGAATTCTACAAACAAAAGAAAGGAGCCGCCATGGGGTCTCCAATTTCCCCTGTCGTGGCCAATCTCTACATGGAACAGTTCGAGAGCAGAGCTCTGGACACCGCCCCCACCCCTCCAACTATGTGGTATCGATATGTTGACGACACAATGGCCAAGATTCACGAAAACGCCGTCGATTCCTTCTCAGAACATCTAAACTCCATTGACCAACATATCCAGTTCACTTCGGAACAAGAAAAGGATGGCAGGATTCCTTTCCTTGATACTTGTGTGAGTATTAACCAAGATGGTTCTACCAAGATCTCCGTGTACCGCAAACCTACGCACACGGACCAGTACCTAAACTTCCAATCAAACCATCATCTACAACACAAAAGAGCTGTGGTTAACACCCTGATGTTGAGAGCTCAGACCTTGGTTACAGAAAACGATGACAGAACTAGAGAAACACAGCACGTCAAGCAAGCTCTAAAAATGAATAACTATCCAGAATGGATGCTAACAATACCACATCTAAAATCTACAAAAGAAGATACCGAAGAGCCTCAAAACGAGAAGAAAATCTATGCGTCAACGCCATACATCAAAGGAGTCTCGGAACGCCTGCAAAGAGCTTTCAAGTCACACGAGGTTACACTTATTCATAAACCCGTCAATTCTCTAAGATCACAATTGGTACGTGTCAAGGACACAACTGTCAATCTCAAGAAATGCGGTACTGTGTACCAGATCCATTGTGAGAAGTGTAACAAGGAGTACGTTGGCGAAACGGCCCGCTCTCTGGAAATCAGAGTGAAAGAATACCAATCAAGAAGTTCATCAGCTATTCACGAGCATTGTCGCCTGGAGGGCCACTCGATGGACCCAAATAAGACAAAAGTACTATCAACCGAAGTTAACACCTTCAAACGCAGGATAAAAGAAGCTATTCAAATTAAACTTACGAAACCGGCGTTAAACAGAGACAATGGTTACGAATTAGCAGCTATCTATGACACAATTCTAACCCCCAAGAGGCGTTAAAACTCTTTTTTAAAATTCATGTTTTAACATTCATATCATTGACTGATGAAGTCCGGTTGAAAAAACGGACGAAATATTTCATAAGTTTTAACTTTTAGCTCCGAGTTTGTCAAACTTTTTAACTTTTATTTTTTTTACAAATGATGTAGTTCCACCATTATCTGCAAGCAAAATGAAGTGGCTGGGTGTAAATGCTATGGAGTTATACTTCCAGCAAAATTCAACATCAGAATTTGACATCCCAGTTTCAAATTTGCCTTGATTTTTACATTTGATATCTAAGTTTTATATCCAACATTTAAGTTTGACATTGAAGTTTTGAATAATACATGCTTGACATCGAAGTGGAAAATTTGGCATTTCACATTCAACTTTTAAGCTCAAGACATGGATAGCGGACCTCAGGATACATTACTCACTTGTGTATGGGAAGTCCTCTATCTGTGTCTTGAACTTGAAAGTTGAAATGTGAAATGCCGAATTTTCCACTTCCATGTCAAGCACATATTATTCAAAACTTCAATGTCAAACTTGAATGTTGGATATAAAACTTCAATGTCGATGAAAAAAAAACAAGGCAAATTTGAAACTTAGATATAACTCCATGGAATTTACACTCAGCCGCTTCATTTCGCTCGCAAATAACGGTGGAACTACAGCAGGTGTGATTCTCTCCTTTTCAAATACCTCTGTCAGATTACTTCTTAACTCTTTCAAACGCCGCCGATCAGTTACTGTTCACCTCGTAGATTTACAATCACTAATCGGAACTCTTCAATTTGCATGCAAAGTGGTGGTGCCGGACAGGACCTTTCTACAGTAGGCAATTAATTTGACCAGGGGGGTCCCAAGTCGTTTTCACCACAAAAGGCTTAATAAGGAATTTTTTAAGGACCTGGCCATGTGGAAAGTTTTTATCTCAAATTGGAACGGGCGTTCCTTCTTTCTCGAGTCTGCTCCTACCCCGGCGCAGCATCTTGAGCTCTACACTGACACTGCGGGCTCCATAGGATTTGGGGGCAATTTTCAAGGAAAGTTGTTTCAAGGCCGTTGGCCTCCTCACATGAGCTTGAGTCAACAATGCGGAATTAGTATTGAATGGCAAGAACTCTTTCCCATTGTAGTCCCTTGCTCCGTGTGGCACCCCTTTCTCACAGGGAAGCGCCTTCAATTCTGGTGTGACAATCTCTCGGTGGTCGCTATCATAAATTCAGGGCCCTCTAAGACACCCCGCATTATGGATTTGGTTCGCCAACTTGTGCTTCTCTCTATGCAACATAATTTTGTAATGCGTGCCCATCATGTCCCTGGGGTTTCAAATGAGATCGCTGACGCCCTCTCCCGCTTTCAGATGCAGCGCTTCCGGTCTCTTGCCCCCCACGCCGACCAGAATCCTTGTACCATCCCGCCTTCGCTCATGACCTTCTGAGGGAGGAAGTCCTAAGGTACCCTTCTTGGGGCCTGGCCGCGACCACCAATCGGGCCTACAGCTCTAGGGAACGTCGATTTTTACAATTTTGCCTGATGAACCGTCTCCTCACCCCAGACGGGGATGTATTACCTGCCTCTGAAGGGACACTGATTTACTTTGCCTCTTACCTCGCTAGAACAGTGCGTCATAGCACGATTAAACTTTATTTAGCCGCGGTTTGTAATCTTCATATTACAGCTGGGTACAATGATCCCCTTAAGGGTAAGCTCCTTCTCCGTAAGGTCCTGCGTGGGATCCTTCGCTACCAGGGCAACCAGTGCATCCGTCGCTTGCCAGTGACACCGCAGATTCTCCTTGCCATTCGTCCCGTTCTGCACGCATGGCTTAGACCCCAGGACTTTTCTATGATTTGGGCTGCTTTCAACTAAGCCTTTTTCACGTTTCTCCGTTGCAGCGAGTTTACATACAGTGGGGTTTACAAATTTCGCCCATCTTTAGATCTCTCTACCGATTGCATAACCTTTCATCCTAACCTGGCACACCCACAGCGCATGACAGTGTACCTAAAATCGTCCAAGACTGACATTTCTAGGGAAGGGCATTCTCTCACTATAGCTCGCACCTTGTCACCCCTTTGCGCCGTTGCAGCCATGCAAGAATATTTTCTCTTAGCTAGGCCGCAACCGGGACCTTTATTTTATTTCCAGTCAGGTCGTTACCTTACCCGTAACGTGGTGTCCAACCTCCTTCGGGATAGTACAAGGGTCGCTGGCTTTCCCTATCGGAGCCTAAAAGGCCATAGCTTTCGTATCGGCGCGGCCTCGGTTGCCGCCGCTGCTGGCTTACCTGACTGGCTTATAAAAGTCTTAGGTCGCTGGTCCTCAGATTGTTACCAACTGTACATAAGAACTCCTCAATCTACGTTAGAGTCCGTCGCTCCCAGGATGGCGGCCGTTTCGGGACACTTCTCACCAGTCTAGTCTCTCGTCATGTTGTCCGGTTTTGTCTTTGGGCTTGGGGGGATGCATTGCCTCGCATGCATCGGTGGCGGTTAAGTCTGCGCAGCGACTTCCTCCAAGCTTGTTGGCTGCGTTGCCTTTTGAATATTGCCTGCTAACCGATACTCTTGTCCGATCCAGCACGTGCTGTTTTGCATTCAGCTCGTAGTGCTGGGGAGATAAGTGAGGTTCCTTTGTCACACAATCGCCGGAAGTCGCACAGGCTAACCTTACGCAAGGCAGTGCTCTCCCATTAACGCCAACTGGAGTCAATGTTTGATCATAACTAGAAGTTACCACACAAACATAAGGAACAGAGACATTAAAGGCAATTTTACTGTCACGCAAGTAAAATGTAGTTAATGGATCGTGACAATACTATCTGTAACCCTTTCATGGCGGCTCTGTTTTCAATGTAGCATTTGTGCTGTCTCGTTGCCAAGGTCAGCAAACACTAAGGATTTATTGTATTTTTGCTTTGAACTTCGCAGCTTTGTTGTCTCTAGCAGGCTAGTACGATCCACGGCATTGGCGCTTTTTTCAAAGCTCTATTCACGGCTAAGAGTTGGCACGTGTAACACTAAGTTCTCTCGTAGTACAGCTCTTCCGACTGGCTATGCCAGTGGACATTTGTCTAGCTATAAAAGCATGTGAAAACTATTTACAGATCACTTATGTTCTGTTGTTCAGCGCAGTTACCTCTCTATATGTTAGTGTGGTTACGATTTGATTTATCCCTCCCTCTCTCCCTTTGGAGTCGAGATTGGGTCTCGTTGTCTGTCAATAAACTCGGGACACTACTGTGTGGTGCGGTTAAGTCTGCGCAGCGACTTCCCCCAAGCTTGTTGGCTGCGTTGCCTTTTGAATATCGCCTGCTAACCGATACTCTTGTGTGATCCAGCACGTGCTGTTTTGCATTCAGCTCGTAGTGCTGGGGAGATAAGTGAGTTCCTTTGTCACACAATCGCAAGAAGTCGCACAGGCTAACCTAACACAAGGCAGTGCTCCCCCGTTAACGCCAATTGGAGTCAATGTTTGATCATAACTAGAAGTTAGCACAAAAACATAAGGAACAGAGACATTAACCACCCAGTATAATAAAATGATAACCAAATATACTGATTTAAGCACCAAATATAACGAAGTATGCACCAAGTATAATGAAGTATATGCACATAATATAATGATAATAAACACCAAATATATTGCATGATTTAAGCACCAAATATAATGAAGTAAACACGGAATATGATGATTTAAGTACCAAATATAATGAAGTAAACACTGAATATAATGATTTAAGCACTGAATATAAGGATGCAAGCACCAAATACTGTGACCAAAAGTATCATAAGACAGTTACGGCGTTCCATCTAGAAAATCAAATTGATTGGCCATTCAGCCATAAAAAACTGTGATAAGACATATTATCTAAAAATACTAAAAAATACTAAAAACTATGTTAAAAACTGTGTTAAGAAACAAACATGTTTCGATCAACGTTAGCTAAACGTCATTATCAAGTCAAAGTAATTTGAAAATTGCAATCTATAATTAAATACTAAAAGAACAATAGTAAATTAAAGAAAACTGTATAGTGAAAGAAAGGAAAAATGAAAATGGAAACAAAAAGTTAGGCACGTAAGGAGTCCATCTGGATATTCAAATTAGGCTTGAGACTCTTAATGAGAAACATTTAGTAGACTAAGCAATCAAATTTGCCCAGGCACTTTCTTATGACCTTAAAGTGGTATTCTTTCAAAAGATCTTTTTTGCCAGGGACGTAGCCAGTATGAGACAAACCGAGGCAATTGCCTCGTTACTTTCTGCGTGATTCGTTAAAATAAAGCGTAATTCCAGTGTTGTCCTCAAAATGTACTTGTCATAAGCACCTAAAATACCTACGAAGAATATTTAACGATGGATATTGCCCCAGTCATAACTTTTTTTCTGGCTACGGCCCTGACTACTGTAAGCTTGCAAAAAATGTTGACCAATTGCCAAATTTTTCTGTTCAGCAATGCCTTGGTGAAGGTGTCAGGTTGTATACCCAACACTTTTTGTTAATTTTCATTGTTCTTTTCTCTATACAAGCTTCTTATGTACTATTGTTCTTGTAGTATTTATAGATTGCTAAGCGGTGACAAGAGAAAAACCTCTGGTTTAACCTTGGACTTGAAATTATTATCTCACTTTCATGCAGACACCAGCTGTCAAATGCATCAAATCGATAATTTTAAAAGGGACCAATGGCAACTTAGCAATCACACATCCCCTAGGTATTACCAATCAAATGAACCAATCATATTGATTTGCATGTCTGTAAAAATATCAACCAATCCGAGCCTGAGGGTCAGATCCTGAACTTGGCATCTGCATGAAAGTGAGATTCAAGTCCAAAGTAACCAGAGGTTTTTCTCTTCTCCCTGCTTCGCGACTCCTCTTCGCCACTTTGTGGCTTTCTCCCCGCTCAGGAAAAACCTCTGGGACCTGAGGGTATTGGCCAGTCAGACTAAAAATAAAAAATTATTTGTTTTTTATCAATTAAATTAAATTATTATCGATATATAACATTGAAAAGGAACAAACCCATATCTTTTTCAAGCTCCTTCTTCAGTTCCTGTACATCACCCTTTAACACTAGGTCATGAATCAACATTACTCTTCCTGCAGTTGTGGTCTGCATTAAAGGCTCACAGATAGAACCTCCTGTTCATAAATTAAAACAAATTTCAAAAATATTTAGGCAAAGAAGCCAATTTAAAGTGCTATATGATAAAAAAATCACTTCCTTTTTTCTTCAGATTTTGAAAGTGTGATTGCTTAACAATGGGTGGCAAAATTTTGAGCTTTGAGTTTTATTCAAGGTTGTTTGCTTTGAGTGTATTACCTTGTTTTTGACTTCACAGTCCGCCATTACTCCTGTTCCAAACTGACCGACTGGACCTCAGAGAGTTGGATTGAGGGAAAAATGACATCATTTCCTCACTAGCTTCATAATTTTTGAGCGTGTAAATGCAGCTTATTATACATGCAAAACACGAGTTAAAAGTCTGAATTAAAGGCGGAAACTCCTGTGCTGCATAGTAATAATTATTCAGCCGCATACACACGCATTGCATTCTTAAACTATTAGGTGGGTTCATACTACCGGACTAAGGATACCTTGAGTACACTTGAGCCCTACTTCAGATGTGAATGGCTTTAATTTCAGCTCAAGTAGCCTACTTTGTGGCCATGGTAACTTATTTCCTTCAAAGAAGCCGAATACACTCTCACGTCTAGTTCAGACCATCCTTACCAGCTTACTTATCTACTATCAAAACACATTCCGGAAACGGATGGCAATCAAGCATGTTGTGCAGCGGAAAAATGATTGCCAACACGATTACCTTGAAAGCATACTTTGAATTCTAATATGAACGCTCATCACGGTAAGTAAACATGGACGATCTTAAGTATACTTGAGCTCGGGTATACTTAAGGTGTACTTATTCCGCTGGTATGAACCCACCTATTGAGTCTTTGATGTCATTTTCTCCTTGATCCAGCTCTCTCAAGATTTTAAAATTAGTAATGGCAGACAATTATTAGATAGGAAAATTCCAGTTAAAATAAACAGGTGTCTATTTGGTTATACTGTTTGGTTAACATTGTTTTGAAATCTAAATAAAAATAAAAGTGATGTTTTTGGTCATAGTTAGCACTTTAATTAGTAAGTAGGGGGAGGAGTATTCTGAGGTCAAAACAATTTTTCACTTGGTTTTATACATGCAGGGATTGGGGTTGAGCTTATGGTTCTGATAGGTAAAAAAAGTTGCTCTTAACACAGGAAAAAATAACAGATTCCCATTTTTGGCTATTTTCGGGTATTTAAAAAATACCAACAAAAATCCCAGATTTGGAAGAGTGAGACAAGTCCCAGTCAGGGAACTTGGTTGGGAATTCCCTGGTTGAGACTTGTCTCACTTTGCCAAATTTGGGATTTTTATTGGTATTCTTTAAATACCCTAAAATATCCAAAATTGGGAATCTGTTATTTTTTCCTTTGAAAAAAGGCAATGACTTCCTGACCCATACAAATCCTAGAGTAGGGCACAATTCATGCAGCAGAATTGCAGTGGCAATTTAATTCAGTCCACTAAACAATAATTATAAGCTCTTGAAAATTTGCCTCACAGGTTAACAAATACATGTAAAGGACATTTGGCTGCCTTTCTGTGCTGTTTACATCATTCGCAAGCGCCCGGAAGGACAGATGATGCATTTTTTTTAGAAACACTCTTACCAGATAAAATTGAATCAAAATAACACCTTTTTGTAGTGGAATAATTAATCTCTTAATCGATGGTTTAACATATAATACTCGGGTACATTTTGCTCATTGCTCGTAATTTTTCCTCGCCCCTGCGGAGCTCGGAAAAATACTATGCAACTCGCAAAATATCCGCGCGTATTATATGTTAACCCATCGAATAAGATGTATGTAATAACTTTCTTTTGTGAGAAATTTCGCAATGGCTCTTGGATCAATCCGTAATTTTAGGGGAACGCACTTTTGCCACTAAACTAAGTGCTTTCTGAAAGCAATAAAAAAATGAAAATGAAAACAAAATCTGGCTATCAAAGTTTACCTAAATTTAGAATATATGTGATTTCTTAAAACACTCTAAGGGTTGGCCAGGAACCTGCTGTGAAGGAACCAACCCAAGACTCAGATTGGCGAATGTTCTTCTTCTGCTTCTTTAGTTCACTCAGCGAAGCCAGGTGATCAATCGTTTTCTAATTCCAAAACTACGACCGGCTTACTTCCTTGATCTTAGCAAATATGTTTAGAATATACTAGGGATTACAACGTCTCACCTATCGAACTTGAGGGGGAAGACATCACTTAGCATCCGCTTTTTATAGCTGGCATGCAATCGTTAGGGAATTGATTAGTCGGAAGGGGATTTGCAACCAAAACAAACTTTTAATAATTTAGACTTACTTGGGCGATCTTTTGGGCCTCCAAATGATAGATTTGACATCGTTAGTGGCCTCCGGAGAACTAAACGTCGCTACCGCTTTTTAAGCAACACCAAAAATGATTGACGAACATCGTCGGAGAATCAGTAAGTTCAGCAGATGCGCGCGGATGCTCCTCATGGAGGCATCGACCTTTGTATGCTTCAAACTGGTGATGAATCATAAAGTTACTGATGTTGCAAGAGATAAGATAACCCAAGAGCTACTTGGTACCGCTACAACCTGGAGAAAGCGCAATGATAGGAGAAGGGTCATCGCACACGACACCCAAACTACTGGAAGGAGATTACAAAATGAACAGGCGCGTTATATTGTTTTCTCGAAATCTTTCCTAGCTGACGCTATTTGATTGGTCCTATAACAATTCTAATTGTAGCATGTGTGAACACCTGCCACATTTGTTGCTAGATCAATATATCCGAATTTTGCAATTAATATGTGTTCGATTTTCCTTGCGCTCCTTGACTAATTTCTTTTTTTCTTTGATTACGATGTGCTGACTAAAAGCAGCATAAAAAGAGAAAAAATGGAAAGGCCCTATCGATGGATGTCGATTAACCTTCTGTATGGACTTGAAAAGGAACGCCACTAGACAAAAAAAATAACAATAATACTGAAACATGCTTTGACTGAAAAACATTATCCGACAAAACCTGATATTGTAATCAGTTGCGAGTGTGACGTTTGTAATTTTAGTCGTGGATAGGCGAAGCGTACATTGTATAAACGACGATCGTTCTGGGTAAGAATTTATCATTCGCTCATCGGCAGTGCTTTTCCACGGGGTAAAGGGTAACGGGTAACAGGTAAAGAGTGAAGGATAGAGATTTCTACCTAACGGCACAGGCCCCCCCCAAGCTCAGTGTGAGCATGGCCGACAAAAATATAAGGAGTTGTATGGGAATCCCAATAAAAAGCTTGAGAAGATAATTATATGGAAAAAAATCTCAATCAAAAAGCCTAAACGTATTGCCATTGTGGACAGCTTCTTTCCTGTGTGGTTATTTTCCAGATCTGACGCGATTTGAGCCATTTTTCAATAGACCTTTTCGCCTTGTACATTTTGTTTTCCCAATACAGATCATGTGATAATACTCCGGTGGTTTGGTCTTTTGTTTTGTTCATTAAAATGAGGGCATGCAAGCATGAATATGCTAGCCTGCGAACGCAGACGTATTTCCGGCGGTCGTTTCTCTCCGCCGAAGTACTTTTCGGGGGAGAGAAACGACCGCCGGAAATACGTCTGCGTTCGCAGGCTATGAATATGCCTGCATGCACTCTTTTTAATGAACTGCGCCCTGAACAAAACAAAGGACCAAGCCTCCTGAGTATTATCACATGATCTGTATTGGGAAAACAAAATGTACAAGCCGAAAAGGTCTATTTCTGGGTTGTTAACGATTCCATAACAAAATCCCAAGGCTGGAGACTACATTCTCAGGAGCCACCAATTTGAGTCAAATATTCCTGGATAAAATGTGCCCATGGTCACAATTCCACATGAGAATCAATATTGACAAAGACTGAAGACCTTTGAACTTTCATCTCAACCCACCATCAACGCAATAGCAGTCCTGCATGCAACTTCAGGCAGTGCATATTGCAAGAAAACAGCTTTCAAAGGCGGTGCTTTATTAGAAGAGTGGCCACCGCTTCGACCGTTGATAACAAACTGACTTACCGGGGTGACAGACCGTAGTTTGTCAACCGCAAATTCTTTTATTCGCCTGGGTCTCCCAACATGAGTGCATTGACTCAAGCTTTCAAGGAACTGACAAGCAATACAAATAAACTTTGTTCTCTTAGGATATTGGGCTTCAATATTTTGTTGCTGGACTTACTGAAGCCAGTGAAATTGAATCTGCTTGCCACTGACAAATCACGATATTTTGCTCAACATCGTCCAATAATTGTTAACTATTAGCATCTGAGAGAAAACAGTCTTGTCGGGAGACCTTGCAGGGGCACCCAACGAGGATATAGTTGAAAACCATTAAACATAGCATTGTTAAACGTATTTTAGTATTTAAACGGTCAATATAGGCATATATTTATCCCCTAAATCCCCAGCCAGAAAAAAGGCTCCCGAAAATTGTAGGTGACCTTTTCAGGGTAAAAATCCGTTAAAAATGGGCAATTATACCGTTTTTTAGATGTTCGAAAATCCTAGGAGAGGCAGGCAAGCAAGAAATTTTATTTTCCGAAAATTGACGTTGGGTACCCCTGACCTTGGTGGGGAATAAAAGAATTTGGACGTATACAAAACATGGACCAGGTCCATGGACCACCCCTGTGGACCCGGTCCATGGACCCCTTCATGGACCTGATCGATGGACTACCCCTGTGGACCACCCCTTGTTTTGTAAAGTTACAGGCAGAAAAATCTTTAGACGAACGAGATTAGTGATTGTCGCACTTATCTGGACAATTTAAGCAGCAGCCCATGACTAGGAGTGAACAACTTCCATATCAAGCCTATGTTAATTAATTAATTAATTAATTAAGGAAGTTTTGTGGACCAATCTATTTTTAGACTACCTTTTCCGCAAGGAACACTTCTCATTCGGTGACGCTATGACGTCAATAAATCGCATTGGTATGGGCTACTGATTTAAGAACAACAATAAAAGCAAGGTGACACACGCTAACACCAACCCGGTGGACACCGCGGCAAAATGAGTGCGCATGCTCTGCTTCGAACACGTTTGATTCAAGCTTTTGAGGTCTTTGTTTGTAAGTTTATTCGGCGGTGAAGGGAAGTTCTTTGGTCCTTTTGATGATCAAGATCTCACGCTCAACGTAGCCTCAACTTCCGAGTTGTTTCCAGCAAGAAAGTCAGAAGAGGTAAGCTTATTTTAGGCATCATATATTTATTTGTTTATGTCATTTCCATGAAAGTTATCTTCGCCAAACCATGTTTGCTCATGAATGAAGGGGGTAGTTTCTAAAGAAACTGTGGTGCTGCGTCGGTAAGGGAGATAGACTATTGATCGAGTTACGAGTTGAGTTGAGTTTGAGTTGAGTTTGAGGTAAGATTGAGTTAATATTGAGTTACGGTTTTTTTGCATTTTTGGCACTTAAATCTAATAAATATTGAGGATAACTAAACTTCGAGCCAGGATTCCAGCCAGGATTCGAGCTAAGATGAGCTTTCTCCGCTATTTATTCTCGAATCTCTCGGTTAGGTTAGGTCTCGCATCGGTTAGGCTAGGTCTATTTAGGTTGGTTCTAGTCTAGTTAGGTCTAGTTAGGGTTAGGGTAGGTCCCGGTTAGGTTAGGTTAGGTCTCAGTTAGGTCTCGGTTAGGTCTTGAATCCTGGCTCGGATCCTAGCTCGGATCCTGGCTCGGATCCTGGCTCGGATCCTGGCTCGGATCCTAGCTTGAATCCTGGCTCGGATCATGGCTTTATTCTTAGTTTATCTCATAAATATTAAGTAGAAGACAATGAGAAGACCATCAAACACCGTTTTCGTGAAGTGCACAGGTGTATATTTGCGAAATGGTTTTAAACTATCTTGAAATTTCCTGCACGGCAGTATTCTTGTTTAACACTTTACCAGTTTCAGCACTTGGTCTCCTTCGATTTGATTACTGCCTGTTTTGCTGTTATGTGGTCTCATCGATCAGTAGTCCCTTCAGAAGATTATTCCAAGCCGACCACATGGCTGATGAAAAGACCAGACCACAACACCGTACTCTTTTCGAGTAGTGTGTGCGATCTTTAATATACCACAGTTTATGAACGTTGAAGGTTGTGAGACGGAACCTGCGATTTATAGTCCTTATTCGCGAAGACTTGAAAGTCTAACCATTTGCGGATGTTATTACAAAGGCAGCACTTTCTACTCAATTATTTTAAGACCCTGAATGTTGCGGGTCTGGCCGGAGTCGAACTCACGATCTCCTGCATAACAAACTGATCCACCGGCGCGCGGTTGTTCCTTTTAGCGATCAAGTCTATCGACGCAGAAAAGATGTCTTCTTGTAAGGCTAAGGATGGGATTTACTGTTAAGCCAGCTTATAGCCCTGGCGGCTAAACGATGAAACGTACCGTTTGTCGTCCAGCAGAGTGGTTTTCGTGATCGGCTACCAGACAAAACGTTATCGGAACTAGTGAGCTGCAGGAGTGTTTATGTAAAATAAGGAATCCGGAACCTGGAACGCGTTTTTTCCCTTACTGATCCTAGCCTTTGAAGAGAAGTGCCTTTGTCAGTTTTCATTTATGTACTTGCAAAAACAAAAGAAACCGTTCACGAAAAACCAACATTAATTGACAAGTAAATCAATAAACAATGAGTAATAGCTGTAAACTGCTTTATGCAGGTAAAAGTGTAGACAGAAAGAAATGTCTATCGTGATTTGGTCAGATCATAGACATACTTTCAATTTCAATACTCTGATTTCAAAACTTGTTTGTAGACCTTTTTTAACCGGTTGAGTAGGGATCCAGACAGACAATTTTAAATTAACAATTAAAGATCACCTCTTCAAACGCTTGCCGACCACTTTTCGGTTAACTATCAACATTCCATTGCGTGAGAACCAGAACCAGGAGTACGCAAAGATCCAAAGTCTTACCACGTAGAAACGGGAAACAGAAGGTGAGCGAAACAAACTTCTTTTCATAGTGTTTTCACTGCTTAGTAACAAGTCATATTTTAGAAAGGGGCCAGTATAGATTTCGAAAAACAATGTGAATCGCACCCGTCACCTTTCTAGTCACAAAGTAACTCGCGAACCGGGCACCGTGACACAATCCGGGCTCCAGGTCTAAAACATGGGTCACTTTTCACGGGTTACTCGTGGCAGGTCATTATTTTACCTTTTCGAAAGTAACCCAAAACCCTAATTGGTACCCTAAATGGGTAACCATAGACCTAAACTTGGCTTTTAGGCCTAAGGTTAGACAAATTGAGGGTTTGTGGTTACTTTCGAAAAGGTAAAACAATGACCTGCAAGTACGAGTGACCCGTCAAACTGAAAGTGACCTTTGTTTTTAATAGACCCCACCCAATCTCGGTCATAAATTTCTGGGACACTTGATGCCACACATAAATTCACCCCTTCCCCCCTTTTCGAAGTTGTAGGGAAAAAAAACTATTGACTTTTCTCATGAATGCCCAAAGTCATAGCGCGATTGATCAACATTGAAAAGGGGGGAAGGGGTTGTATTTAGGGTTGGTGTCACCATCATTTTGGCTGGGATTGTAGCTAGACAACTAGACGTCATAGCGGACCGAAGTAGGGATTAACGTGCATTTAATTTCATAACTTACAGTTTAAGTTACCACTTAATAGCACTTAAAAGAAAAATGTAATACCATCAAGGCCAGGCGAAACAATCAAGCATTACTTTCAACATCTTGCGTCTTTCAACTTTGCAGTGAAATGGTTTTCCGACATGTGTGACTAGGTCAAACATTTTCATTTAGTTAAATGCTCGGCTCGTATAACTGCTAACATTACAAAATTTCGGTGATTAGCAAACATAACAGTTGTGTTGACATATTGATTTTTAGAATTTCAGCGGTTATGAGCAAAAAGCGTAATGCTGGCTCACTTCGCCAAATATTTCCCTCTTTCGTTTACGGCGTGTTGATCGACCATGATGCCGGACGACAAATACGGCTCATCGTAGCCGCCGGACCGGCTGTAACTGGCTTAACAATACAGCCCATGTATCCCTCTAGGAAGACATCGTTTTGACGTCGATAGACTTAACAGCAGCAACGAGAATGATGCCGTGAAAGGTGTAATAATTATAAGATTGTTTTGATCATTGGAAAGCCATGGCATTTTGCCAAATTTTACGCAAATATATCTTTCAACGCGAAGAAAACAGTTTTCGAAGTGACTTGTACTGAATATTTACTACTTTTAATTCCGAAAAACGTTAAAAACTGTAACTCAATCTTAACTCAAACTTAACTCAAACTTAACTCAAACTCAACTCAAACTCAACTCAAACTCAACTCAACTCGTACTTGTTCTCTTAATATTGGCCATTTAAATGTTCGTAGTTTAAATGTCCTTGAAAAGTTCGAAGAGGTAGCTACAATTATTATGCAACAGCAATTTCATATTTTTGGCTTGTCAGAAACTTGGCTAAATAGTTCAATTTCTAATGATGCTTTTTGTATTCCTGGCTATTATCCTTTAGTTCGATTGGATAGACCGCACGGGAGGCGTGGTGGTGGTGTTGCTTTTTATGTCTCATCTTCTGTCGGTTTCAAGAGAAGGCACGATTTGGAAGTTAATGAGCTTGAATTGTTATGGATAGAATTAAAGCTCAACCGCATTGTGTTCCTTTGTGGTGTTTGTTACAAACCACCTTGTCAGGATTCCGTGATAAATTTGAATTTTTTGGAAAATTTGCAACTTTCTTTAGATAAAGTTTCTCAGCAGCCTAATTCTTTTCTTACGTTGATAGGTGATTTTAATGCTTCTTATGATCCCTTAAATCCCTTGGTTAGGAATGACTTTGGAACATTATTATATCGGTGGATGGAATGTAACAACCTTTATCAAGTTATTAACGAACCTACACGTATTACGCAATATAGCGAGTCTCTTTTGGATTTAATCGTAACAAATTGTTCTGGTTATTTCGTTAATTGCGGAACACTTAGTCCACCAGCAAATTGTGATCATTCTCTAATCTTTGCAAGCCTGAACATATCTGTCTCAAAACCTAAGTGTTATAACCGACGCATATGGCAGTTTAACGATGTTAATGAGGCAGAATTGTGTAATGAATTAGCACATTTTGACTGGGATGCAGAAGTATTTAGTAATTTATATGATATTAATGCTATTTATAGCTGCTGGTTTAAGCATTTTCATGATATAGTGAAGACGAAAATTCCAAGCAGGATAGTTATGATCAGACCTCGTGACAAGCCGTGGATGGATAGTTCTGTTAGACTGGCTATGAGAAAACGAGATCGCTTATTGAAATTGTATTGTAAATATAAAACGTGACCCTCTTGGGAGAAATATCGGCAACAGAGGAACTTGACTACGACATTAATACGTAAGAATAAGGCCAAGTATTTTCATAAAGTAAATGCCAAATTGCAAGATGTAACAACTGGTGTTAAGGCGTGGTGGAGCATTGTTAAGGGACTTTACGGCGAAAAAGTGCAATCTACCGTTTCTACTTTGATTGAAGGTGTTAGGCAAGTTACTAATGCGGGAGAAAAGGCAGAAATATTAAATGAATATTTTTGCGATCAGAGTAAGGTTGATAATACATTTGCATCCCTCCCAAGGGACTCTTCTTTTTTTCAGAATAATGCGTTTTTGTCTAATGTTTTTACAACGGAACGAGAGGTTTACAATCTACTTAAGATTGTTGATGTTTGCAAAGCGTGTGGACCTGACGGTATTGGGAATCGCATTCTTAAACTTTGTTCTGGCGGTATCGCTTCTTCGTTTTCAAAATTAATTAATATCTCTTTGTCTTCTGGTGTTTTTCCGTGTCAATGGAAGTTTGCAAATGTCATTCCGCTGTTTAAAAAAAGGATGATCGCCAGTGTAAATTGAATTATCGTCCTGTGTCCCTTTTGTGTTCTTTGTCTAAGATATTAGAGAAAATTGTCTTTATTAGACTTTACAATTTCTTACTTGAGATTGGTTATCTCAATCGCTTACAGTCTGGTTTCCGCCCAGGTGACTCGACGGTAAATCAATTAATTTATCTGGTGCATCAAATTTACCAAGCTGTTGAGGATGGGAAGGAAGTGCGTATGGTTTTTTTTGGATATCAGCAAGGCGTTTGACAAGGTGTGGCACAAAGGTCTTCTTTATAAGCTTAAATCAGTAGGAATCAGGGGAGCTTTGCTTAGCTGGTTTGAAAGTTATTTGTCTAATCGTCAACAAAGAGTGGTTTTAGATGGGCAGTCATCTGATTGGCGCCAAGTTGAAGCAGGGGTTCCTCAAGGTTCAGTTTTGGGGCCTCTGTTATTTCTTATATATATTAATGACATAACAGATGAAATTCAGTCAAAATGCTTACTTTACGCTGATGATACTTCGCTTTTTGAAGTCGTTGATTCACCTGGTAACACTGCGTTGATGTTAAATAAAGACCTTGAATCCATACAAAGGTGGGCTACGAAATGGCTTGTTACAATTAATCCTAGTAAAACTGAATGTATGACGTTTTCATCTAAACGGGTAAGACCGCTGCATCCCGACCTATTTTACAACGGAAATAACATTACTGAAGTTTCTAGCCATACCCACTTAGGCATAACGCTGTCTTCTAACCTGACAGGGAGAGCTCACGTATTTAGTATTTGTCAAAAAGCTAGTAAAAGATTAAATATGTTGAAAGGAATTAGATATAAAGTAGGCAGGGATACACTCAGAAAATTGTATAAGTCGGTTATCAGACCTGTTATGGAGTATGCTGATGTGCTTTGGGACGGCTGTACAGTATGAGGCCCAGTTCTCGGCCACAAATAACGTAAACTTGCATTTCTTACCTTGGAATAGCCGTAAGGACTTGAAATTTCAAAGACAACTAGCTTCAGCATTCAGTTTACACATGTAAAGCTATCGACTGCTCAACGCTGTTTTCTCCCGAGTAATAACGAAAATGGAGGCTTCGTTCGTGGGCCCAGTTATCGGCCAGCGAGCCCAGTTCTCGACCACTGAAAAGAGTGCGCTCGATTCCTCAGAATAAACAACGCTTTATAACCAATTTTGTTGTTAAGTCACTAATAAGGCTTGTGTTTGATATTTCGACCACAAAGTATCCTTAACGAGCTTTGTTTCATGTTAGAAATGGAAGTTTTTCGCACACCTAGTTTTTCTCGCAAATAAGCGAGGCTAAAAAAGAGTTGGGTATTTCAAAACGGGGTCCGGTAAGTCAGAACTCATAGTTTTAATTTATAGCTACTGTCGGAACATGCCACCCCATTACAGCTTTACTTTTACAAATGATTTGACAAGAAAACTCCATACAAAACTATGAGCACTTTTTAGTGTTGTCGACGGCCAGCAGGGTGGCCGAGAATAGGCAAATACGCAGAAGTACTAAGGAAATATTGAGGGGTGAATTTAGGTAAAAGAATAAAATAGGCCAGGAAAAGTTTATATTTAACAGAAAGCTTTATCACTCTACCTTCATTATGCCAAGAATTGGCTTATTTGGGCGTCCTATATACGGATAAAATTCAAACTTGAATTAAACCATGTAATTCGAGTAGCCGTAAACAAACACGTTTTCGTGGAAATCAAATTCACCTACCTTCGTGTCACCTCGATTTGCTCACAGTATATAGTAGCTGTAAACTCAAAACTCGGCAGGACGAAAGACAAGGAATAAAGGTCCCTTTGGGAGCAATTGCTTTTTATTTAGATTCATTTGTGGCGCTAAAAATAAACGTTGAACAAAAAGTGGCCGAGAACGGGGCCCGGCCGAGAACTGGGCCCCTTACTGTACTGATGAGGAAAGCGAACTCCTTGAATCGGCAACGTGCTATGTAACAGTGTGCACTACAAACCTACAGATTCTCACAGTTATTTGTTGTATTCATCATCACATCCATCACATGTCAAGAACTCCATTCCTTATTCTCAATTTCTTAGACTTCGACGTCTATGTAGTGATGACTCCGATTTTTCCAGCAAATCAGAGGAGATGTGCCAGTTCTTCGAAAAACGTGGCTATCCTGTCTCTGTGGTCAAAGCGGGCCATCATCGCGCCCAACAATTTGATTGACAGTCATCACTACAAACGTCACAAAAAGATAAGAATGACAGAATTCCATTCACCCTCACTTTCCATCCTCATAATTACGCGGTCAAAAGTATCATTCTTAATAATTTTAAATTACTCCAAAATGATCCCGACACTGGTAGAATCTTGGCGCAACCTCCACTTATTTCATTCAACGCGACAGATACGTAGGCAACTTTTTAGTTAGAAGCGCGTTCAAAACTAACGAGCAACCCGGCACTTTCAAATGCGCGCGCTCACGATGCAAAACTTGTCTTTTCATTGTTAAAGGGAACCTCCACTAAAACAACAAAATAACTTTAAACCACAGAACATAATGTTTACAATTGGAATTGCTCAATCTTTTTCCAATGAAAGCGTTTGTATTCGAGAAAAATAAATTCCAAAAACGCTTATTTTGGCTTTCAAATTTCCCGGGCGCCGCCAACTTGAATAATTGTGACGTAACTTGGTTGCCCTATTGTTCCAGAAAAATCGCTCTTTGTATCAGAACAATAGGGCAACCAAGTTACGTCACAATTATTCAAGATGGCGGCGCCCGGGAAATTTGAAAGCCAAAATAAGCGTTTTTGGAATTTATTTTTCTCGAATACAAACGCTTTCATTGGAAAAAGATTGAGCAATTCCAATTGTAAACATTATGTTCTGTGGTTTAAAGTTATTTTGTTGTTTTAGTGGAGGTTCCCTTTAACACCAGCAAGATATCGGGACCTAAGCGATGTGTTAAGATCACCGATCGTTTCACATGTACCTCCGCAAATGTCATTTATTGCATAACCTGTACGTTATGCAATAAATTATACATTGGCGAGACAGGTAGATGACTAGGTGACCGATTCCGTGAACACCTTCGCGATGTTGAGAAGAATGACAAAGATGCATCTAAGCCAGTCGCTCGTCATTTTAATCTCCCTAACCATTCCCAAAAACACATGGCTATCTGCGGCCTTTCCCTACATCTAGGTACGACGGAAAGCCGCAAGAATCTAGAGCAAAAATTAATCTTCCAAATCGGCACCCTTAATCCTCACGGTATTAACGAACGCTTTTCATTTAACTAATATATTCCTATTTTTCACGTTGCCATGTTACCACCGATAGCGTAGCTCCCACTCTACTATAAAAACTACACGTAACCCATAATTCCTCGATTCGCTCTGACGAAGGGCTAATGCTCAAAACGTCAGCTTTTAGAATCTCTGTACGGTGGCCAATTTACATTATCAACTCCGTTGATAAAACCAAATTTTTGAACACATGTTTGCTCATGTTTCGGTCACACCGTTGAAGACCTAAAAGTTGTAAATTTTAAACAACAACATTGACAACATTTTTCATTTACTGTTTTTCGCTTAAGGGCAATTCCTCTAAAAACGCTGAGGGTTTTGACACAACAGAAGTTTTAACCTTCGACGTGATACGAGAGCCATGGATTTTCTGTGACCTGGTTGTCTACAGCAAGAGCAATGTCTGGTAGATGGTGATGCTCTCTCTTTTCCAGCTCTTGTGTTGCTTTGCAGGACACACTAGGTTGTGGTATGATTATTCATTAAATTTAAGTGATCTCTAGATTTCTTTTGATTTCATTGTCCCAGTCATCTGACCTGAAGAAATCTTGTGGAAAGTGATGATATCTGGCTAGCTATCATTTTGACTGTCAATAGTTTCAAGATGTGAGCAACTGTTTTGATCTGCATTGTTAGACAAAACCTCTTATTAAGAGAGTCAGTTAAGTTGTATTGTTTTTTTTTTAGAAAGGGATCTTTACAATAATGCACAGATTTCCATGTTTTTCCAAGTATCTTAGGTGACATCTGTGCATGAAAATGAGCAAGTGTTAATAATATTATTGTTTTACTTTGGTCAGTTTCCTGTTGTTTCTTAAACATGTCATTTATTCTGCTTCCAGTGCTAAAGTCTAAACCTCCCTGCTGTATGTGCTGATATGGTCAAACCATGCATGGCAAGCAACATTCCAGGTTGTTTTCAGAGATTTTGATGAGGAGTTCAGCATTGCATATTAATGGTTTTGTGATGAAAAAAAGCCAGGGTTGTTATTCATCTCTCATTTTTTCCTGCATGAGATCCTGCATGATGACAAAATTTGATGATAAAATTTGAGATATATTTGAGTTAATGTATATTGTGTTTTGTGGTAACACATACCATAGTAGTTGTTGTGGTTGTTGTTGTTGTTGTTTGTTGAAAATGAATCAGATAGAGTCATGGTGGGTCCAGATAGAGCCATTGTGGGTCTATCATTGGGTAGTGAAACTGGATAAGTCGTGCATAATAAAATGTTAGAGTATGAAGCAGAATGCCTCTAGTCTTGCTGGATGAATGATTACATTCCTCTCTCAGTATCTTTACACACAGTGCACAGTGCAAAATTTAGGCTGGATTTTTGCTGGTGCAATGCATGCAAAAGTGAAATGTGTATTTTCCAAACACATGCAGGTGAATGTTTTCTATATTTCATTATCATGATTCTCATGTCTCCCCACCCTCATCCCAGCAAGGCTCTACAAGGTGATCAACAAAGCTGGAGAAAAAAAATTACAATTACCAGCCAGCTGCAGGAAAAATGATGAAAAAATATTTTCAACGATGGACCAAACTCCAAGTAAAAGGGAAACATCAAGTAGCATTGGAGTCAAATTTATACTTAGTTTCAAAACGTCTTTGCGATCCTCTCTTAAAATTAAGACTTATTTTCTTTATTTTATCGCTCTTGTAAAAGTAACTTAAGTGTTGTAAAATATGAGAATGGAGGCCAGGGAAGTGACTTATCCAAGTTGCCGAAGGAGTGGGATGCTGGCATAAAAAGAACTTAAGACGGAATGCAACAGAAGTTCGACTAACAAGTTGACAAAAACCTAGCACCAAGATTACAAACATCGTATTGCAAACTTCTGTACCACTGTTTTAAATATCTTCTAAAAAAAATCATTACTAGCAACAACAAACGTCAAAAACAACTGTTGAACTTCGTAAGAAACACTTGAAAGTACTGGTGAAATGAAACTGATGATCAAATTTTACCTTTTACCTCAATTTCTCTAAAAGTTGAAATTTAATGTTCTCATTCCCATGGGAAATTGTTTTTGGTGTTATTTCAGGCAAATATTTATATATTTAGCTTTCAGGAAATGTAAAAAGGACTGTAAAATACTTAAAATTATCCTGGTACCAGATTTTTGTCCACTAAAAACTGAAATCCGCAGTGTCCCCGGTGTGGACACCGTGGCAAAATGAGTGTGCGGGCTTGACCCACGCGCGAATTGTTCCACGCGCGAGGGACTGGTACCGATCGAATTTGCCATAGAAACAACGACGGGGAAAATGGCGGCAATTTAAATTCCCTGTCTTTGTTTTCATTTTGCAATGATAAGGACAAGACTACGAGGATAAGGTTTTAATTTTGAAGAGAACTCCCTGAAAGACTAATCTGCCGTGTGTCTTTTCAAACCAAAAAACTATGTGTCAAACCAGGAGATTTTTTACCTTGAATTCGAGCGCTCGAGTAAAAGGATGAAGTCTGTAATGTTATTAATCGCAGTGGTCTCTGTGTTGGTAAACTTCGGGGGGGGAAAAACTGTGCTCTGAGAAGGAAAACGCGGGGTAAACCTCTTTGCAAGGGCACAATCTGAGTGATAATTCCTACTGCGAAGATGGCTTGTGTTGCTTCTGTTGAACGAGGAAATTGTCTGCTTGTTTCATTGGAATCATTTGAAAGCGAGAAATAAGTTCTTTTCATGGGCGCATCCCTTCTCATTTGGCAACTAGGATCATAATTCACTTCCCTGCCCTCCATTCTCATATTTTACAACACTAGTTATTTTTACATGAGCGAGGCAATAAAATAAAGAAAATAAGTCTTAATTTTAAGAGAGGATTGCAAAAAAGTTTTGAAACTAAGTATAAGTTTGACTCCAATGCTACTCAATGTTTCCCTTTTACTTGGCGTATGGTAGTGGTCCATCGTTGGAAATGTTTTTTAGCATTTTTCCTGCAACTGTTACCCCACTTTTTTTCCTGGCTGGTAAGTGGAATTTTTTTTCCAGCTTTGTCGATCACCTTGAAGAGCCTTGCTGGGATGAGGGTGGGGAGACATGAGAATCTTGATCATGAAACATACAAAACATCGACCTGCATGTGTTTGGAAAATACTCATTTCACTTTTGCATGCATCGCGCCAGCAAAAATCCAGCCTAAATTTTGCACCATGTATAAAGATACTGAGAGAGGAATGTAATCATACATCCAGCAAGATTAGAGGCATTCTGCTTCATACTCTAATATTTTATTCTGCACGACTGATCCAGTCTCACTACCCAATGATAGACCCACAATGGCTCTATCTGGACCCACAATGACTCTAACTGGTTCATTTTCAACAACAACAACAACTACTATGGTATGTGTTACCACAAAACACAATATACATTAACTCACATAAATCTCTAATTTTATTGTTGTAAGTACTGTGTATTCATTATTAACACTATAATTTTACAAGTAGAAGCATTCTCAGAAGTTAATATCTAAACCCATGATCAGCAAGAGAAAGACTAGAATAACATACAGCTGTATTAATGGAAGTAAGACAGTGTACTAGAATTAAAAAAAAAATTACATTTGCTTGGTGCTTTTTCCATCAAACATTGAATTAGAAGGGTGTGGCAAATTAAGTAATTATTGTCTCTTTCTAGACAATTTTGAAGAGCTTTGAAAACCATCTTGTATTAATCATTGACATGCTCACATCTGTGATGTCATCATGCAGGATCTCATGCAGGAAAAATATGTAAGATGAATTTAACAACCCTGCCTTGTTTTCATCACAAAACCAATCAAATATTCAACACTTTTAAAACTCCTCATCACAATCTCTGAAAATGTTGCTTGACATGCATGGTTTGACCAGATCAACATATACAGCAGGAACAGTTTTAGACTTCAGCACTGGAGTCAGAATAAATGACTTGCTTAAGAAACAACAGGAAACTGATCAAAGTAAAACAATAATATTATTGAAACTTGCTCATTTTCTTGCACAGATGTCACTTGAGATACTTGAAAAAACATGGAAATCTGTGCCCTATTTGTAAAGATCCCTTTCTAACAAAACTAAACAACTTGACTGACTCCCTTAATAAGAGGTTTTGCCTAAAAATGCAGATAAAAACAGTAGCTCACATCTTGAAAGTAATGACAGTCGAAATGACAGCCAGCCAGATATCAACACTTTCCACAAGATTTCATCAGGTAAAATGACTGGGCCAATGAAATCAACAGAAATCTACATATCAATTAAATTTAATCATACACAACCTAGTGTGTCGTGCAAAGCAACATAGAGCTGGAAAAGAGAAAGAGCACCACCATCTACCAGACTACCCATTGCTCCTGCTGTGGACAACTAGGTCACAGAGAATCTATGGCTCTCGTATCACATACTGCACCTAGTTATATCTCTGATCTTTTTACAGAGCGCCAAACCAGCATCAGTTTACGAGGCAAACGCAGACTAGTTATTCCACATGTAAATACAATAAATTATGGTCTTATTGCCGGATAATGTCCGTGTGCCCACTTCTCTTGCTGCCTTCAAAAATGCACTACAAACTGTCCATCTGGAAAATGAATGCTGTTCTTTTTGTGACCAATATTAAATTCTTAAATCACCTGTACATAACATTTAATATTTATTTTTATGTATTTATCTATTTATTTCACCTATTGATTACTTTAATTACTTTATAGATTTATTTTCTTTGGAGATATTAGCAATTTTGCTATAAAGTCTTTGATTGATTGATTGATTGATGTCAGAGGTTAAAACTTCTGTTGTGTCAAAGCCCTTAAATTACGCGAAAAAAAATAAACGAAAAATGCTGTCACTTTAAAATTTACAAAATTTAGGTCTTCAACGGCGTGACCGAAACACGAGCAAACATGGTTTGGCGAAGACAACTTAAGCTTAATTCTCTCATGGAAACCACATAAACAAAGAAATATTTGATGCCTAAAAAATAACCTTACCTCTTTTGACTTTCTTGTTGGAAACAACTCGGAACTACTGTTTAGTTTTTCTGTCGAGTCCATGTTGAGCGGGAGATCTTGATCATCAAAAGGTCCAAGAACTTTTTCTCCACCGCCGAATCAACTCAGAAGCAAAGAGCTCAAAAGCTGGAATCGATAACGAATCGATTTGTGTTCGAAGCAGAGCATGCGCACTTATTTTGCCGCGGTGTACATCGCGGTGTACCCGGTGTGTCCCTGGTAAGTCCCCGGTGTGGTACCCGGTGTGGCCAAAAAAAGCATTCGCACAAACCATTTCACCTGGTCAATTAGCAGCCATGGACAGCTATTTCGGCCCTTTTGGGCCTCATCAGCATGACGCAGCCAACATACCAGGCGGGGTGCTAAATACATCCGAATGGTATGTTAGCTCATGAACCTACGGTTTATCGTCCTTATCCGAGAAGACAAGAGAGTCTAACCAGTTGATGTCATTACAAAGACAGCATTTTCTCCTCAGTTATTTAAAGACCCTGAGTGTTGGTCCGGCCGGGATTTTGATCCCGCGACCTCCCGCACGGTGAGCCAGCTGGTCGGCTGAGTCCAGACCTACCAGCGTGACATAAAGGTCGGTACACACGAGGGAGCTTGCTCCCGCAGCACGCTCCTGCAACACGTTGCTCCCTCGTCTGCACCAACGATTTCTAGCGAAAAAATATGTTGCGCAACAAAAAAAACATACTGGTTTGATATAAGGGAGCAAGCTCCAGGGGCAAATCTGTTGCACGATTCTGTTTCATGAGCAAGCTCCCTGGTGTGTACTGAAATTTGCTTGCCGTGACATGACCTGTCTCCACTTGGCCAATCAAATTGGCTTATTTTTTTCATCCACAACTCATTGCGAACTCACTTTTAAAGTTCCCATGCCCCAATCGGGTTGTTTCATCATTCAGCTCCCTCGTCGTGTCCTTCGTGTGTACTGGTTGGGGTACTTACCCGGGAGCGTGTTTCAGGAGCAAGCTCCCTCGTGTGTACTAGCCTTAAGACTGGACAGGCCAAAAAGGCATGCTAAGGCCCCAAGAGAACGACATATGCAAAACACGACTTGGTCCCAACTGAGTGGCTTCATATTTCAGTTGGTTGAGCATTGCACCGGCCTCGCAGAGGTCATGGGTTCGAATCCCGTTGAAGCCTCCTGAATTTTTCATGTCCTTGTAAGAAACAATAATTATTATTGCTTAAGGACGTTCGCGCGAAAATTTTTCAACATTGATTTTTTTCTGAAACTTTTACCATTGTAAGATGATGAGTTAGTTATGTCAGAAATGTAAAAAAAATGGGGGGTTACCGAATTCGTTTTGGAGAGAACATGCCCGGAAAACACCCAAATGTGACAAAATCGGGCTTTGTCAGCGAATAAGGCCGGTGTCTGTAAACCCAAATATATTGCAATCAAATCTTTGAACTGAAATCTTCTCTGCCAAATATTATTTAAGTGGACTTATTACGTGAATTTAGTCAGCTGGTGAGGTTCCTTAAAGATCAAGTTCGCATTTAGCGACCACAATTTCACGCGCCTTACCGCCGCAAGATGGCAGGATTTGATGTCCCGTGAGCAGAAATCTTGAAATTTTTTTAACTTCCCATATTGATTTTTTGTTCATTTTTGGACAACGTGAAGAGAAATGTAAATAAAATCCGTTTCTGGAAAGAAAAATAGGGGTCACCGAACGTCCAAGACCGTCAAATCCAGGCAAAGCTATAGCAATGGCCTTTTGCCCTATCATTTCTCATTTTATTACTTAGCGCGCGTTCTCGTGTATGACGTGGCGTGTGCATTTGCGTGAGCAGTAAGGATGCGCAGAAACAATTGGCGCGAACGCCCTTAAATTGTCCAGATAAGTGCCAGGATGACTTCTCTTTCTCGCCTAAAGATTTTTCTACTCGAAACTGTACAAAGTGAGGGGTGGTCCACAGAGGTAATCCATGAACCGGGTCCATAGTGATGGTCCATTGGCCTGGGGTCCATGTTTTATATACGTCCAAAGAATTTGTGGTTGACAAAATACGGGAAAAAAAAATATTTGCATAATTAATGATTATTCTAATAATTGATGGGTTTTTGTTGATGTTTCCTACTTTCAATTTCAACCTAGATTAAAACAGAATGACCTAGGTTGAAGTTAAAATTAACCTGAATTTAAATTTAACTGTAACATATCTATGCCCTCAGCTGACCCCTCTTTTTGCCCCAATGAGCTCAAGTGGTTTCCTTACATTGGATGAGTCTTGCCTTTCCTAATCACTTTTCGGCACGGGCATTTGATTGCTAGTTATGGCAAACAACTGTGATTTTCGCACTATTTTCTCAGCGGTTACATGAATAGATTTGTAAACCTTATTTCGACTTAAAGAATTACTGATTCTTGATTCTGTTTTCCAGTTGCTCCAACTCCTTCTCCTTCCCCTTTCCCCGGCTTTGCTGGAGGAAGAGAGGGAGGAAACAAAAGGGAGGAAGAAGAGGAGGAGCATCATCCTTATTTTTACATCACCCCTCCGTGGGACGACTGCAGGGGGAGCGAGGAGGGGCTGTGTAAAAATTAGGCTTCCTTGAAGCTTTTTAAAATAATAGAGTTGGGGACTGATGCTCTTTTGATGATTTGTCAGTTGTTCATCCGCCCGTTGAAGCAACTAGTTTACTAACGAGAAGTTGTATTCAGCATTCAGTTTCGAATAAAGTTTTCGTTGGCAGCATTTCAGAACTGAGCGAGTTAACCAGGCGATACTAAAGAAAAACTAAATTAAACGTGTTTCAAAGGTAGTTTACTGAAAACAGTGCGCTTCACGCGCAGAAATAGAAGGGCAAGTATATGTAACGAGTCTAATGAAGCAACGAATGAAGTGGGTTCACGGTACGATAAAACTACAGTGTTATCTTGGTTAGTACTTTATGTAAGACTACGTATAATACGGGAATACCCCATAAGTCCTTGTATACCCTTGTATACCCCTGTATACCCTTGTATACCCATGTATACCCTTGTATACCCTTGTATACCCCTGTATACCCTTGTATACCCCTGTATGTCATTGTATACCCCTGTATATCCTTGTATACCCATGTATACCCTTGTACAGCCTTGTATACCCTTGCATATCCTTGTATACCCTTATATACCCCTGTATACCGTTGTATACCCTTGTATACCCCTATATACCCTTGTATACCCTGGTATACCCCTGTATACCGGTCAAACCACTCGATGACGTCAATCGTGCGGCTATACTCTCATCACACACTCCTCTAGACCAATCAAAACGCGAGTTTTACACAGTTTATTGTATAAAGTGTTATATTTTTCGGTAGCTTTACCAAGTTCTTTCCCAGTACATAGCGTTTTCGTGGCAGAATCTCTGGACAGTTTCAACTGTCAATTTCGCAATGGATTTTGAAAACGGTAACAAAGCAACACAAGACGTTTTGAAGAAATAGAAGAAACAGAAGAGTTAACTTGATCCAATCCCTCCCTGATCCTGTCCATGTCTGAAGGCGCATGTCAAGGCATTTCTCTAACTGGTATCTAAATGTGAATGGCCGCCAGGGTGGATCGTTTTCAGTTACAATCATTATCATGACGCGCCCCTCATCTTAAAGGAAAGCTAATGAAATACCTCACAGCAGCTGCAGCTCGATCGCATAGAAACAGAGACGGGATGGACGTTGATCCTATGCTTGAAATTTATAGTGCCTCAGTTAGACAGATAATCCAGGCCATTACATAATTGTAATGGCGTGTTACATAATTGTAACAGACACTTTGATCCTAGAGAAATTCCGGTTTTACGAGGGAAACAAGAAAGGTGTTATATGCCTTGGGTCCCATGGACAGCTATTTCATGTCGACTCAACTAAATGCAAACCTCTTTTGGCCCGGTAAAATCCGTTCTCGGGTTGAATCCGTTTTTACCTAGAATAGGTTAAATAGACCCATTTCGATATATTAAAATTCAGTCCTAAACAAAAGACATCATCTCGAGGCTAATCTTCTCTAGCGCCGGAGCACTCATCGGGGACATAACTTTTTAAGGAGAGGGGAAAGCCGGAGTACCCGGAGAAAAACCTCACCGCGGTGCAGAATAGAGAAGCAGGATTCCTGCACCACAGGAGAGGGGAACTTAACTTCAAGAAGACTTGGTCAAGTTTTGATAAGACAACAGCACTATGACTGCAATATATGCACACGACTGAAAAAAGGAAAACTTGGGAAATTTTATTCATGCCAGAAACACATTTCCCCTGCATGGTAAGTTTAAAAAACCAAAAACCTTATTAAAGTTTATCAAGTTTATCTTTGCCGTTTGTACATTATTAGTTACTCGTAAGCTTTGCATATATTAATGCATTTTTTCTAGCCTTTCGGGATATACTTAAATCTTGAGTTTCGGTCTGTAATCATACGAGTGATTTACAAAATCGGAAGACCGCGTAGCGGGAGTCCGATTTGTTTATCACGAGTATGATCACAGACCGAATTGGATGACACGAAGCCCTGTTACCAATTAATCATACCCATTACAATTTCCGAGAAAACAAAATTAATGCATTCCTTTTCCACTGTCTAATGTTATAAATTTGTCAATTTTGGAAAATCACCAGTTTGGTATGGTAAGTGGTTACTACTATGGTTATTGTGATAAATTCTGTGATTGGTGGATTAAGCTGAGTGCACTGAATATGATTGGCTGATGTGACTGTCCGATTTCAGGTATCCGATTACAGCCAACTGTCCGATTTCAACCCTACACCACAATTAGTAAAAAATAAAGTAGTTAATGCACCAATCAAAGTTGAGAAAATTGCAATGGTTATGATAAACACGAAAAAAGAGCAGTGGATATGCTTTTTGCTTCTAATCATAGACAGTGAAAATGGAATGCATTACATTGAATTTTGTCACTACGGTCTGTAATCACACTCGTGATTAAACAAATCTGACGTCCGGTACGTGGTCGTCAGATTTTGTTAATCGCTCGTGTGTTTACAGACCAAATTGGACTCCACTCAGTCCTATTACCATCATAAATAAAGTCCAAAATAGGTAGGAATAAAAGACTTCTTAGGTATCAATTTATACAAGTTACTTTTAATTTGGCAGTATTCTCTCATTACGCAACCAAGTTCAAAGTTATCTCTTTGCAAGTTTGCTTTAAGGATGATGCGTCGTGTTACAGTTGCAGTGTTTTTTTTCTAGAACAGTCTTTGCACTAAGGAAATCAAAATGAGTGAGGCCGTGTTGTTCTAAGTCGTTGATGCCTAGCGACCCTTGAAATCTTTCCACTGTGCAATTCTTTTTAAACTGAATTATTAAGTCAGTTCAACGTTGGGCTAAAAAGATAGATTACAAATGCTACTGGTTCGTTAACAAAAAAGAATTAGCTCTGTATTAGTTACTGCTAACAAAAAACGTAGATGAAATTTAAGAAAATGTAGTCATTTGAAGTGCCTCTATACAGTACAGTAGTGCTCGACACAGTAATTTATTTTTTCTACACATAAGATTTTTCAACTGTTTGTATCAAGGAACTGGTTACCATGACACCAGTTCTGCGCCCTTTAAGGGTGAGTCCAAAATTGGATTATGATCTCAGATCACACGGATACTTCGTTCCCAACGAAACGAAGAATCCGAAAACAGAAATTTCTGGCGTAACAGCCCACTTTCAGACCGTCAGGATTAGTTGATCAAATTGAATTTCTGTGAAAAATTCATGATTCTCTATAAATTTCGGGTACACTGAAGGAAAAACACTCACCTTGATTGCACGCCATGATTAACCCAAATGGCTGGAATGTGTACCCGAACGTAGTTTTTTTCAGATCCGTCTCCCGAAGAAACGCACAGATCACGAATCCTAAAAATTTGGATTCAGATCTGAACTAATGAATATCCACTCGGAGAAGGGATTCTTTGATCAATAATCCATTTTCGGATTTTAGTCAGGAAACGCAAAATCCGCTTTTGGATACAAGAATCCGGAATTGGATTTTCCCAAATACAAGTACCTTAACTTACTCACTTTAGGAAAAAAAGGGGGAGATATCTATTCAAAGTGACAAAAAAACTTGGCCCTTTTCGCAATTTTCTGTTTTGAACCTCATTGCATTTGACACTGTTCTTATCAATCCTTCCGCGACAAACAAACACAGGAAACTTTCTGAAGATCAAGGGCTTCGGTGAGCCAGCTCATGGATGAATTGGATTAGAATGTTACTGCCACGGACTCCTCTCAGGGTAAATAGGGAGCTTAAGCTCCCTAATAATATGCATGCACGCGCCATGCGTTTTTCTGTGGTGCCGTTCCCTAAGCGAACTGGATCTAGGAGTTCTGCGCATTGGGAGTACATTTTTTTTCATGGTAGAGACGAGGTCATCAAATAGCTTGCACTGTCCAGTTGTTTCGAAGGGAAATAATTAATAAATGAACTTGCCATTCAAAATATACAACTGCAGTTATTTACAACTTAAATGTCTTTTGTTATTGAAATTCTCACCTCAAGCAATATGTTACTTCTGAAGATCAAAACGTAAACGTCAAGCTATTAATATGCGTTTTACTATGTTTGTTACTGCCGTTTAAGGGGCTAGGTCACGCTATTTTAGGTAATTTTGTTTAATTTTGTTAATTATGAGCTCTAAACGTCAAATTGGCAGAGCAAGAGTCTTTCATTTGCAAAAACACGGCCACATAACAACTGAGAATGATTTTCCAGCTGTGTAAATGACATTTTGATATAGACTGATATAAATTTGAAAAAAGGTGGGCCGGCGTTTTTCAAATTTACCCAAATTCAATCCATTTCAATCCTCTCCAGTTTTGTCCATCCATGTCCCTTCTTGGCTTCCCTGTGTTTTGTTAGAGTTCTTCTATAGTTTTGAACAGTTATTTTGATATGACCATTCGATCAGTGCTGAGATTGCCTAAACTTGCGTGACCTAGCCCCTTTAATGTGTTGTTTTTTTCAGAGAACTTTACTTTGTGATATTAAAATATCCCCTGAAGCTTGACGGCAAAATCTCACTAACAATTTTTTCCATCACAGTGAAGAGCCAACAATAATATTGTTTTGGAATGCTATAATATGGCCAAACCTCGACAAGAATCTGTAAATAAAATATTTACTGTGAGTTGTCAAATCCATTTATTTGCAGTTTAAAAGTAGAGAGACATTAAAAAATTGTGTTTTCGCTGTCACAAGACAAGAAAATAAATTCGAAACCGTTCCATGGAAAAAGCCAAGAACTTGGAATGTTGTAGGAGACAAATTCATTTTTGCAATTCTCAGGTCTGTGTGGTACAGGTACATCGTTTCTGAGTTATTTGTCGAAGCGTTTCACCCAACTTACATGGAAAAACAAAACATCTGGAGTTCACTTTGCTATGAAAGCACTTACTTTTTGCTCATGAGTTGAAATACTTGTGAATGAACACATCTCCCATTGTACTTGAAACGCTCAAACTGCCAAGATTCAAAGGGATAGACAATTTTTCCAATCAAATAGCTCCCTCTGTATCATGGTGTCAAGCAAGCAGACAATTCGGAAATTCAAAATGCCGAATTTTCGAATCGATAGACGTCACGGAACTGGAAACTTAAAAAAAGATTTACTGACTATTTTTAGATCATCTTCATCTTTTATGATTATGATATTAACTTTGCAACTCCACAAAGGCATGTCTTGCTTGTGGCCGGAACGAAAAAACATATCCGAGTTTAACCTTCACATCGACAATTCCCTCCAAGACCTACCACAGGCAGCCCAAGCTCGGTTTACGATTTATAGACTTTGTATGGGAAAATTAACTTTGAGCTTTAATGCTAAAATAAGCTGTAAATGTGGAAATAAACTTCACTTACTTCTACGTACAGTTGTCCTCGACTTTTCTGTGCAATAGGAGGGCAAACTGTGTCCGTTTTAGACGGGTTTGTGGCTTTCGAATTTTTACGATGTAGTTTGTTGTCATTTCCTCTCTTTATGAGGGGAAATGACAACTGACGACATCGTAAAAATTTGGAAGCCACAAACTCGTCTAAAACAGACCCAGTTTGCCCTCCGATTGCACAGAAAAGACGGGAACAACTGTACGTAGAGGTAAGTGAAATTTATTTCTACATTTACAGCTTAATTTAGGATTAAAGCTCAAAGTTAAATTTCCCATACAAAGTCTCCATAAATCGTATACAGAACTTGGGCTGCCTGTGGACCTATCGAGAACGGCACCTTTCTACTGCCCCCTAAAACCTTCTGCAGATAGGCCCATAAAAACTTTGGGACAAAAACGAAACTTAGCATGGGACGTACAGGAAAGATATTTAATTAACTGGAATCGTGCCATTCGAGTACCTCCAAAAGCTCATGGATGAAATGAAGTGTAAACATTGAAGTGCATTGAAGTGTATGTACTAGATGAATCTATTTTGCTCTTTAACATACGTCACAGAAACCAATTATTATGACGTTCCTATCCCTGTCCATTGTGTGTTAACCAGATGCACTTGCGCGCGTGGCAACAATGAAGCGGCAATGGCAACGCCGATAAACAACAAGCTGATGGCGGATCGCGTTGGTGCATACTTCACAAACCGTGCTTTTATCATTAATTCTTGATGTTGCTTATGAAATAGAACCTTTATAAAAAATGGTCAAGCCTCTTTGTATATGTCAAATCTGTACGTGCGGGTAAGTTCAATCCTTTGCTTTCGGTTGGTAGCATTTGATCTAGTTTTCATTCAGAATCGTGCGATGTAAGCTCAAGTAACTGTTCGTTTTGTAGGAGGCACCGATGCGCCCACAAACCAGAAACGCGTACTCCTCTACATCCATGTGTATTCACGGAGTATCAAGCTCGCTACAAGAAACATCCCGTCGACCGTCGCTTGCCATTCAAGCCAGAGTATAGTGTGAAAATTTCCACTCAACCCATGGAGGAAAAAACAAACTACAGGAATGATTATATTTCACATATTTACGCTCCTCCAAAAAAACGTGACAAAACACATTATGTCAAACCCCAGGGGCAGATCAATGGCGAGAGTACCTACAAACACGACTACCCCGGAACAGTAGTCCCTCCCGCAACATCGGCAAAGCCTGAAGCATCGTTTCATACTAATGACTCTCCCTTCGAAAGCAGTACAGTCCATCAGGATACCTACCGACCTTGGGATTTGAAACTGTGTAAAATTGATAGCGTGAAACCTGACGCAACTCCAGCCGCTCGAGGTGGAAAGATGAACGGCAAAAGTATTTTTCAAACCGATTTTCCTGGGTACTTTGTGAGCCGTCGTCCGCAGATACGTCCTCCGGATTCTGCGCTCCGTGTCAATCAAGGCCCGATGGAACAGGACACGACTACACGGCTGGATTACACTAGAAAGGAAACGCTACCAGCAGAGTCTGCCAAACCAGCTGAAAAACGACCAAGCACTCAGCAACCCTTTAGAGGCAATACTACATTCATGGATGATTTTGCCTACAGAGGTGGCAGGCCTGCCTCCAGTTTTAAGCCGACACAAGACATTGTTCAATCAAATAAGCCCTTTGATGGGGATACTACCACTGGTGTGACCTATAGACGTTGGACAATTCCAAAACGTGAATTACGTCCAAAAGAGCAGTACAACGCGCCTGTAACCAAGTTTGCTACCAACACCACTTTCCAGCACGACTTCCCCCAATGGGATATACCTCCAGCTGAAAGCGCAAAACCACCAGTCACATCCTTTGCCTCAGGGAAACCATTTGCTGACAGTACCACTCACAAGGAGGCTTTTAGAGCCTGGGAGATGCAGCCCACTAGAAAAAGCCTCCAAACTGACAAGTACAGGCCACCCTCTGGGAAATTTCTTGGTGAATCAACCATGCGGAGCCATTACAGAGGACGGTATGTTGCTCCTGCCAAGCCAGCGCGGCATGATGTTCATCGTCCTATAAGTGGGGATATGATGATGAATACAACATACAAAGATACCTACACTGGAGACCGTCCACAAAGTTGTCCAGCAGAAGGAATCCAACAGTGGCAGCCAGGCACCCAGAAAGGGTATTATTACACTCATGATAATAAAGGGCATAGTTATTATTTGCCACTCTCTGAAACTGTTCAACCCCTTTCTTTGTCAGCCTAAGTTATGTACAGGACAGTGGATCTTCATTGCAGGGAGGAGGGCTGGTGCAGTGGTGAGAGCACTCGCCTTCCACTAGTGGGGCCCAGCATCAATTCCTGGATTCGACGTCATAATGTGGGTCGAGTTTGTTGGTTCTCTACTCTTCTAGAGGTTTTTCTCTGGGTACTCCGGTTTTCCCCTCTCCTCAAAAACCAACATTTGATTTGATTTGCAGTCTCCCTGATTACCGTAAAGTTCTGAGAGTAACGACCCCCCAAAAGTAAAATTAGAAGTTCAAGGCATCTAAGAAATTCTTAAAGTAGCAAGACCCCGAAAATAGTGATCCCTCCGAAAATAACAAGTTCCACGCACCGAATGCCTTTGGTTTACAATCCATAGTTAAATTCTTAATGTACAATACTAATGTCTTTGTGCAGTGACAAATTGAACACCTTAAGGCACTTTACAACAAGGGAAAGCAAAAGCCATCATTTGTCCCTGACATCAGTTCACTGATGTTAAAACTAAACTGGTATAATTTTGTATTAAGAACAGGAATAATTTTTCAAATCATACTTGAAAACTCTACATACTGCAGAATAAAGTCTGGTGCATCATGGACTAAAAGCACCGAGTTTAGCTTTCCTCCCCTGAGTCAGGGAAGATTCGATTTCCTCTACATTGGATGATTCACCCATGCAATAGCTTAGTAGGACATCGATGTTTAGTATATACTCAAACCCCAGTTATTGCATTTTTAGCTTTCTGATTGGCTTGCCCAATCCCAGTTATCAGCGAATAACCGAGGTTTTGGAAAGCAGTGTGGCAAGTGTCAGTGTGTCCAAAAAAATTAGGCATGAAGTTTCAGTTTTGTTCTGAAAACAACAGGTTTTGTGAAGGGTTCCCCTAGGAAATACAGCACCTTTTTGACAATGTCATCCTGGAAGCTACAAAGAGAGCCACAAAGTTCGGCATAAACATATTCAATGGTACAAAAGAGTGAAGTTCAAAAGCTCGAAATTCTCACTGTTGATAATTTTGCATTTTAAGATCATGTAACAACTACAACTCAAATGTTTACCTTGAAGTGATAATCACCTCATAATCACCTCATAAGCACAAATGGAAAATTTTTTTTTTTTTTTTGGTATGCACTTCACGATTAAAACCTTATGTCCAATACACACGAATGAAAGAATAGTTAAATATTTCACTGCTACCAGAATTGGGCAGTGCAATACCACATTTCACAAGCGGACAACTGAAGTCCCTCATATTAATTTTGTTTATTTTGATAATGTGAACTACATTTTTTGTTACTTTTTCATAGTTTCCTTGGCATCCTAGCATGTACTTCTAGGGGCCTAATCAGCCTCATCAACCAGAGTTGAAATACAATTACCTACCTACCTATCATAGCTTTTGTTTTTAATCAGAATATTGCCAATTTATTACTTAGGTATCACTATTACAATTACCTTCTGTTTATGGAAAATACAAATAAAGTGTCGTTTTTTACTAATATGTTGGTTTTTTCTTTCGGAAAAAAAAAAGAGCTTGGGCTAGGTTGTTTCATAGTTTTTGTTCCCCTGAAAATAATGAGCCCCAAAAGCTGCTAATTCCGAAAGTAACAAGGGTTGATACTATTGGAACTTTACGGTAGTAGAGCATTTGTGCTCTGCTAAATAACCTTGAGACTTAAAACTAAAGTGTTTATTATTATTATTATTATTATTGAGTTCATTTTGAAAGAGAAAAGGTGACACCATTTCCGAAAAGTTTGTAGCATGCAGGTCATATGGGATAAGGTGTAAAACAATGCAGTGTTTTATTTAAGTTCTAGTGTTAAAAAATTCAAGTGATAGTTTGCAAATGTACCTTTGCACATTGTAAAAAGACAATTCATAAGGAATTTAAACAATAAATTTGCATAAATTTGTTGCCAGTTGCAGCAATTAAAGGGCCACATTCGCCCAAAAATTATTGCGCACTGTGACTGAATTTAGTGTAACACGGAATTACCCAAATGGCTGACATGTTGATTCGCATGAGTGCTTTCAGCCAATCAGATCATACATTTGGACAAGCCGTAGTTTGGAAACAAAAACAAAAGATCACAATGACTTTTGGGCGAATGTGGGCCTTTAACCCATTCACCCCTAAACCGGCCATACTTAGTATTTTACTCTATCTAATGCCAGACAATTTTACTTGTCAATGGGTAAATCATAACCCTTAGAAACAAAAATCACTTATTGCTATCCTTTGTTCCTTTAATTCAAATATTATGTGCTATAATTGGAACAACGCTTGATTTTGATGCTTCCTTGTAGAGTTTTGTGTTGTTCAAGATTCACAGGTGCTACATTTTAAGGAACAGGACGGGAATTATTGAGATAAAGGTTCAGTGTATTCAATGCAGTGGGTAATGCCAAAAAAATAATACATAATTAATACATAAAGGTGAAACCTTAACTATAACAGCAAAGCAGTCAAATACAGATAATTCTGTGCTAAGACACTTAATCGTATTTAATAATGAGTAGTGTCTAGCTCCAGTGAAAGGGTACAAGTATTGATACCAAGGTAAATGTGATAGAAATGATATTTCAGTGACTAAAATTTTCCCATTTTTTAAATTCACAGTATCTGTGCCTTTAAGAAGAGGTTAGGGTTTAGGGTTTTGTGTCACAGACCTAATTCTTGTGTACTCCTTCACTGGGTTGCAAGACAGTAACTCTGATATTTAAGGTTAGGGTAGTGAAAAACGAACTTTTTTTCATGAAACATAAGAAAATGCACTTCATTTTGTTGTCAGTTGACAAAAGACGTTTCAAAGAAAGTTGATCACCATTCATGAGGGAAGCATCAACTTAACAGGATCAAAGAGAATGCCAGTGGATGGTAATTTTTTGCTTTATGAGAACAGGGTTCAACTGTGGATTGCATCAACCCTTTGAGCATATTCAAGAAATTTACCCCAATACATTAACTTTAAAATGTGTTTCATTAACAATGGGCATGCAGTCACTGTCCATGAATTCTGTCCATGTAGTTTATTCAATAAAGCTTCAAAAAATGGACCTCTTGTTTTGTCTTTTCTTGTTACAAAAAAGGGAGACCCCCTTAAAATCAAATCATATAAAAGTTGAAACTACGGGTAATATCGACACATCTCCTTGCAGGTTCATTCCAGATGGAGAGCTTGCTCGTTGAGGTCATGGTGCAGCTAAAACTATCTGACATAACCCAGAGTAAAATCTCCAACTGGCACTAAGGCTGTTAACTGTAAGGAAAGTCACATGGTCTGGGAATACATAGAGAGGTTATTAAAAAACTAAAACTTGTTGTCTTTTTGTCATATGCAAAAGTTTATTAAAACCATGAATTAAACCATAAAGTGATACTTTTCACTATGTGTAGCTCAGTTTTGTATTAAAGCCTGCAAAGGTAAAATTTGTTTTCAACAAGAAAAGTTCTCAACGTTCAAAAATGATATGGTTACACGATACAAAACTTAGCAAGTCCCAGCCCTTTCCAGGTAACACTGAAGATTTTGTAGCTTAAAATAATCAATGAAACTTTAAAGTTTATTCCTATTCCTCCTGTTAGCCTATTTCGTATTCCTTCCTTTTACAACAAAAATTCAGAAAATAACAAAAAAGAATCTAATGGATACAGTGAAACTCTGCAATTTTATTTCACTTCCAAGCATGCATCAGTGCATCTTAGATCTGTTTGAAGGAGCAGAAGCTGTAGGTGGTGGTGGTGGTCCACTTCGGAATAGCTCTTCAATAAAATTATGAAGCAATCTATTTCGTTCATCCGGTACACATTCCAGTACCAAGTACCTCTTGTCTTTCTGCAAGTTTCAAATAATCAGATTTCAACACTTGAACTCACATTAAAAAACATACTTGG
>NC_090874.1:1742816-1782816 GCF_036669935.1 Montipora foliosa
GCAGCAGATGTCAGCAAAACGATACATTTTACATTTTACATGATATTATTCAAATTACCAAATCAAGGAAGAAACCACTTTCGGGTATCTAATCATCTAAAAAGTAAGTAACTAGAACTTCATTTACGACTTTTGGAAATCACACCAACAGCATTATTTTATAATGATTTCTCCAGTGTCGTTGCCCAAATCAAGAGCGTTTTGCCTGAAAAATTACAAAGTTTAAACACATTCACGAAGACGGAAAGCATTGAAAGATGTGAGAATGAAAGCTGTAGTAAACAAACTTTTGCGCATTCATGCCGCTTTTATTACTTAATGGGGTTTTGTACGTCGTAGGCTGTTCGCGATCGTAACTGTATTTATCAAGCGTTCAAGATATTAACATTAATTATGCAAATAAAATTTGTTCCCATAGTTTATCAAGCACAATTTTTTTTATTCCCCTGGGTCTCCCGACGCGAGTGTTTTCTCTGAGATGCTAATAATTAAATTTCACTGGCTTCAGTAAGTCCAGCCACAAAATATTCATAGCACAATATCCTATCCAATATCCTGCATGTCAATGTATATTCCTTGAAGGCTTAAGTCAATGCAGTCATGTCAGGGGACCCAGAAAATTGCGCTTGATAAACTACGGGAACAAATTTCATTTGCAAACGATCTCAAACAGCCTACTATGTACAAAACCCTATTAACTAATAAAAGCGCCACGAATGCGCAAAAGATTGTTTACTATGGCTTTCATTCTCGCATCTTTCAATGCTTTCCGCAAATGTATTTGAACTTTGTCAATACGAAGGACGCGTGACTGTGATTGGACGACTGAGTCAATGCAGTCATGCCAGTAGAACCGGGGAAATAAAGAAATTTTGTGGTTGACAAACTATGGTCCGCCACCCTGGTAAGGGTCAGTTTGTTATCAACGGTCGAAGTTGTGGTAATTTTTGTGCTAAAGCACCGTCTTTGAATGCTGTTTTGTTGCAATATTCACCGCCAGACGTTGCTCAAAGTTCAATCTTTGTCAATTGATTTTGATGTGAAATTGTGACCGTGGGAATATTTTATCCAGGAATACTTGACTCAAATTGGTGGCACCTGAGAATTTAGTTTCCAGCCTTGGAATTTTACTATAACTGTTAACAACCACGAAATTGTGAAATGGCTCAAATCGCGTCGGATCTGGAAAATAACCACACAGGAAGGGAGGTATCCATGATGGCAATAAGGTCAGGCTTTTTAATTGAGATTTTTTTCATATAATTACCTTAAGCTTTTTATCTGGATTCTCATACAAATCCTTATATCTTTGTCGGCCATGCTCAGACTGAGCTTGGGGTGCCTGTGATCAAACTCAAGGGTTTGATATTACATGAAACTCATGGATAGCGTGTCATTGCAGTGTTCACCGGGGTTTCAAACCACGTGCACATGACAAAATTGGCGCCTCTTGGATGATTACCTTATTAATAATTAATGACATTGAGAATCATACTTCATTATTTTAGAGCTAAAGTGAGTAAGTTTTGCAACTCTTTTTCATTAGTTTACATGTAGAAATGTTGACCTCAATTTACCAAAAATATTTGTACTATTTTGATTGCCCGTGCTCTCAAGGTATAGGCAATTAACGTGATGTCACGAAAGAATCATCTTATTGCAGCTTTGAACAAAAAGTTCTATTTGGGCAAATTATGTTTAGCCTCCCCAAACAAAATTTTCCTTTATGTCCATGAACCTACTACATGTATACATAATGTAGATAATAACTAAGGACATTACAAATGCGAGTTACACAAAACACACATACACTGAGCGGAGTAAACTATAAGCACATGCGAGGGAGCATGCATACACTGCATCAGAATACCATTGACCCAGTGATCACCAAAATGCCCTCACATCATGCTCCGAACAGTTATGCAACACCTGAAAATGCCAGAATGCCAATAACCTGCCTGCAGATCACCCATCATTGATGCACCATAAACAAACCCTAACCCAAACAGTCACTTTGGTGGAATTAAGAAGGTTATATGATACCATTGGGGAATTCTTGTAAGGCATTAACAACTGCTAGTGCCATAAAATTGAAAATTATTCTGATTTCATCTCCTGTCCGACTCAAAAATTTCCTAATGTTACCTGTGTCACCAAGTACCCAGCTTAAAACTTTGGGGGTTAGGTGACCTTTACATTTATCCACTCGAACAAAAATGTAAATGCAGTTTAACACACATGTAATTTAACGTTTAATGATTAGGAGCAAGTGGACTCAGTGCTTGGCGTGGTGTTACATGTGTGTATAGATTACTCAATGATAAGTCATCTTCTCCACCAATTTTAGTACGTGATGATACCATAAGTGGACAAAAACAATGACAAATTATGTACATTTGAGAGAATTTCAAGGCATGTTTAAAAAACTTCACAATTCAGTTTGTTCTTCCACAACTGTGGATAACTGCTCGATCAAAGAGCATTGCAAACCAGAGTGCCTCATTTCAAAGTACCAAGAGAAATGGAGGCTCTGTGAGCAAGGAAGCTACGTCTTTGATGAAGTGGTTTTCTTGAGTGACAACAACAAAACGTACTTCCTTTGCTTGGGTGGAGGAGACTGTGTTGTCATTCTGCCATTACCATGGTAAGGAACTTAGTGGATGGAGGAGAACAACAAATTAAAGTAACCTTACGAAGGAACAAAATCTACTACATGAAGAGGGGTTTTTGACCAGAGAAAGTCTTGACACCTCAAAACGTATGTTCCAATTATATTCCCCACATGGCACCGTAACATTCGCACATGTAAACTGCACGTCATTTAGCAGGACACAACAGAAAGTTCAATACACAGTTTTGAATCCCCCTCACCACCCCTCTTAAGCGAATTTGAAGTTATTCTTATGAATATACCTCATGAGTTTCATCCAGTAGTTTTCTAAACTGCTCCTTCTTTCTTCTGTTTAAGTTTTCTATGTGCTCTTTGAAAAGGGTCTCTTTGTCACTTTTTCCCAGAGCATCAGCCATTCCCCAACGATGATCCTTACGCAAACTCTTTTTGGTCTCCTTCCATCCAACATCTGCATTTCGAACCTTAAGAGCAAAAATAGAGATAAATGAAGGATTATTTGTGACAAGACAGTTCCAAAGTTGTTAAATAGGAACTAGTTAAACAACATTATCGGAAACAATTTTTGCAAAATTATGCCAACATGTTATAACCCCTCAAGTAACGCTGAAGTTTAGATGCCTCTACACTTGAATGCGAAATGTTATTTTACACATTCAAAACTCTTGAAGGTCTCCAAAATTGGCACAATCATTTCTCAAAAGGCCTTGAACATTTCAAAACTCAACTCAAACCACAATCTTGGACAAAACTTGTCGGGAAAATGTGATAACCTAATTTATCTGTGTGATAAAGATTACATTCTTCCTACTTTCTCCCCCTCCCCCCATTCCAATGCTGGCTAAGAAATGGCCAAAGGCTTGCACAGTATTTTACACAACATTATCAACAATGGTGTGGGAAAGAGGGGGGAAAATAGCCTTTGTTTATGAGTGCATTTCCAAGAATGTTCACACCAGAACTTTTCCCAAGAGTTTTGACCAAGATTGCAGCTCCATGCTCAAACTTTTCAAGAATTGAGTTTCGAAGAAATGTGATGTCAACTTATTATTATTATTATTGTTAGTATTCCTATTACTAACATTATTATTAGTATTGACTTGTAGAGCGGTTTTCAACTGAGTGTCGAAAGTAATCAGTGAATTACTGTGGTTTTGCATTACTTCACTCAGTGATTGGTTCAAAGTTTTTGCGCCATTTTTCCAACCAATCAGAAGTGAAACCAAAACCAATCGTGGCTCGCGCGTTCACATTTTCGCATGCTTTGTGTCGGCTACATGAAATTACTTCGAGTTTTCATTGGTTTACTGGATTGTCTCCGTCCTTTTTGATTGGCCAAAGTAATTACTTTGGTTTTGGTTTTATGACACTCATTTGAAAACTGCTCTAAAGCGCAAGTATCTATATACACATTCAAGTGTGCTATTTACAAACTTGTAGTTAAGTAATAAAACAACACTAATATCGGTAATAATAGTGCAATAAAATAAAAATTATATAATTAAGTAAATACATACATATATATGTACAAAAACTGCTACAACTATTACTCGGTCAAAACTCAAGTGAATAAATGGGTTTTCAGGTTCTTCTTAAATGACTTGATAGACTGATCAACATTCCTAATTACTAATCGTAACGAATTTCATAAGGCAGGCATTGGATCAGTACTGTAAGCAGGCTACCCTTCAGAACAGAAGAGAAAGAACTTGCTTTTTTTCCATATTCTGAAAGTGTACTTATTTACCTGACTGCAAAAGTACACTGGCAAAATTATTGGCATTCATCCTAAGCAGACATCCATTTCTTTTGAGCAGTAAAAAATTATATAATAACTCTGCTATTAATTATTACACTATAACCTTGAGAGGCTAGGTGAACGAAAAGTTATGTCAAAGACTTACTTACCGGTAATAATAATGGCCTTTGTATGTACACAAATGATTTTGCAGACAAAATGGGATTGTTGGGATGATAGAATATTAAAAGACTACATTCTTAAATGCAGAGACAGTTTCTCCCTCATTCTACCAGACAATTCTAAACATGAGTAATGGTAGGAGGTTGCAGCAAAAGCCTATAGTACAGTACATTTTAAGCGCACAAACAGTCATAGTAAATCTACAGGTTAAGACATAATAATTATAATATATATATTTGGGACATTTGGGGTGGCTTTATAAGCTTAACCTCCATCCTAGACATCAGCACTGCACTGATGAGGCCCAGAAGGCCGAAAGAGTCCTGTCTGCAGTATACTATATATATATATATATATCTATCTATCTATCTATATATGGAAGAAAAAGACAAATAAACTACAAGTTCATCCCTACAAGACAGTTTCGTGGTCGCCCACTCACCAGGGGATTTATATATATATATATACTTCTTGAACTTGAATAGAATAAATTTAGAAAGCGTTCAACTCTGAGAGGAGCAGTGATAATAATGATCAATGGTAGCAAAATTTCAGTTCATCGTTTTATTGCTACAACGCTGTTTCGTATGGTCGAAGAATGACCACACTCATCAGGCAATTGCCTGTACGAAACAGCGTTGTAGCAATAAAACGATGAACTGAAATTTTACTACCATTGATCATTATTTTATATATATATAACTGCACATAATATAAGTGTAAAAGGATGAACATGACGCAAACTTCTAACTGCTCCAGCTTGAATACGACGTTTTGGCCTTCGGCCTTCTTCATCCCTACAAGCCTGTTTCGTGGTTGCCCACTAATCAGGGAATTTAATGAGAATTAAGAATTTGTGTACCCATATCGGACAGAAATTCCTTGACCTAGTAGTACAAGATGAAACCTCTGCCTCAAAGAAAAATTCCTAATCACCTATTGACCCGAACTATCAACACTAAACAAACGTAATGAACTAGTGTCTTCTTGCCACCACAGAAACAAAGCCCTCCTACGCAACAACTAAACTGTCAATTTCTCACTGCATAAATTAGACTAGTTAGATCATGTAAATTATATTGTATATAAGCGATGGTAAAGTTTATTCTCATTAAATCCCCTGATGAGTGGGCGACCACGAAACAGGCTTGTAGGGATGAAGTTGTAGTTTATTTGTTTTTTTCTTCCACAATATATATATATATATACATACAAATGTAAGAAGGAAAGTATTACTAGTTACTCGAGTTTCACGCTCAAGGCGATCATCAGACTGATCGTTGTTTACGAGAAGGTGTCATATATAAGTGTTCAAATTTAGGAACGGTTGCAGCGACGCTTCCGGTGATTGGTTGTCGTGAAAAACTTGTTTTCATGGCGGCATTTCGTTACCAGCTCAGATTTCTTGTTCAAGAGAAAGGCGTTTTTTGCGCTCAAGATGCAAAGTTTTTCAGATAAACACAGGTTGCAGCGAGAAGGGTTGCCTTTGTACGCTTTTGCTCTTTTTACGATGCGCCAGTTGATTGCGTAGTCGATGTTTTTGTCCTTTAAGTCCCAGATGTGCTTGGAAAGTACAGTGTCATGTGAGTGTTTTTTGTCATTGAAAGAAAGCTTGTGGTTGTTGTACCGTGTTTTGAATTCATTTTCCGTCATGCCAATGTAGGATCTTGAGTTACCGGAAGTTGTTGTGACAGTAGCTTGGTAGATAATGTTGCTGGTTAGGCATGCACCGTCAAGAGGGCAAAGGTTTTTGTTTCTACAATTGCATTTCTTCTCACTGGAGGACTCGTTGCACTCATTCAGGATCTTCTGGTTGTGGCTTTTGATTATGTTAGCCATGTTTGTAGTGCAGCTGTAGCTGACCTTGAGGTTGTTTCTATTGAATATTTTGTGGAGCTTGTGTGACTTTGGGAAATGTTTGTTTATCAGGCAAAGGAATGATTTAGCGATGTTGGTTCGAACATTCTGGCTGTATGGCGGGTTAAACCATATGATTTTTCTTGACCTGATTCTGGATTTTGCTCTTCCTTGGTTTTGATTTTGATTTGCAACATGATGGATTCGTTCTTTGTACCCGCTGGATTTCAGGGCGTTGTTGTACAACTGCGAGGTTTTATCGAACTCGTCTTGGTCGCATGACAAACTCGATACTCTAGTGCCTATGGATGTTGGAATTTGCCTAATTATAGAAGGTGGGTGATTGGATTTGGCGTTGATGTACAATGGATCGTTGTCAGGTTTTCTGTATGGGAAATACCTTCCAGTTGTTAGATTTAGCGTGACATCGAGATAATTCACCACCTTGAGGTTGCCTTGCACTGTTATTTTCAATCCAAGGTCTCCGATGACCTTAGAAAAGGCTTTTCTTGCTTTGTCGCCCGCTCTTGCGTTCATATTCTTAAAGACCGCCAGGCCGTCGTCTCTGTACAAGCCAATGTCCCCTTCCGGGAATTTCGATGATAATGTGTAACAGTGTACAATTGGTTAACCTAACAATGAACTCCCAGTAAGAGGATCCACAGGATACAATGTCTCTACGCGAATTTGTAGTTTAGTGGACGTAAAAGAAGCGGCAAAGAGACAAACTCTTGACTGTTTTGGACAGGGTTTAATATACGAGTTAGGGTTAGGGTCGCCCATCTTCAGGTTAAAAGTTAAAAACTAAAAAAATTATTTACAATGATTGCAAATCACAAAAATAGCGGCTCATAATTATATACAGAGCAGAAATATTGAACTTAAGGAAACAAACGTCTAAGCTACAAGGTGACATGGATCAAAGACAAATAGAACTATAAGTGGCAGAAGGAAATTCAACCAGAATTTAGCCAAAAACCTTTAAATCCTGCTATTAGTACTTTCTTGCCGGTGTTTTTGTTGTACAATGCTAAGAATCGAAGGTCATCATCATGAACGTTGGTGTGAGGCCACCATTTTGGAACAAATAAATAAAAATGTTATGTAGATGTTTTCTCCAAGCAATAAATCAAAAATAGACCACAAATAAAGAGAAGACACAACTTTAGTTTAAACTAAAGTTTTTTGGTGTAAACTTAAGTTGTGTCATCTCTTCATTTGTGGTCTATTGTATATTAATTTAACCAAATTGATATCAGTTTTTCATGATTCTGTCCTGTTATTGATCATAACATTGTCATAGTATCTGTGGATCCACGAGGCAATAGCCAAGATGAGGTTTTTTTACCCCATGGCTCACCATAACTGTAGAGAATAGAACTTTTTGCTTGAAGGATGATATGCCGTTCAATGCCGTTCAATGTCGGTTATGGAGACATATTCAGATGGAAATCGTAGAGCTTCACTTAGCAATTCAATTGAAATCAATGGTTAAAACTCTACTACGTCAAATGCAATGAACAAGGACATATCTTTGTGCTGGACGTTACTCAACCAAGATAGACTGCCTTGGTATTTTTCCATTGGTTTAGCTTCAGGTGGTTAGCAAGTTTGGCATTAATGCTGTCAAGGAGTGTTTTACTGATTCTGCTGATCTCAGCCTTAGCCGGCCAGGTGGATGAGGTGACATGTGGGTTTGTTGGCGAAGTTAGGCTTGTGATCTTTAGGATTAACGAAGGCTTAGCGTTTTGCAGTGATGTTAATTCTGTCATCTAGATGCATTTTCGTAGTGATGGCTTTGGCCTCTAGCTAGATGGAATTTGTCATGCCTTGGGTTACTTACTTGTAGGTCTCCAACAAAGGTAGGTGACAACACAATAGAACATTAAGTCCCCTACAAGCTGTATCACCCACCCAACCCAACCCACACAATGAACATAAACACTAACTACACCAATCCCTCCCCACTGGTAATTTCTAAAAAAAATCAACAAGAACATCTAACTAAATTATTAATCCTATGACATTTACAGCAGACAAGTTTAAAAGTATGAGCGTCATCAGCATCGAATACAACATGTAATCCAGTGAAGTAGAATGTTTTTACCTTACTCTTAAAAACATTAACATTAGATTCAGATGTTAGATCAGAAGGTAAGGTATTATTAAAATTTAATGATCGCATTGTTTTGTTTCACTATGGCTAAAGAAACTACAAGTATCATTGTAGGTGAAATGAAAATTTACACCTAAAAAATATAATAATATACAAATATAGAAGAAATTAGAAATTAACTAATGAAAACATGGTAATGTATAGTTTGAAATTTCAGTCAATTCTCTGTATAAAAATTAAATAATAGTTCTTCAGCAAATGGTTCCCTCACTAGTTTAGATATCTAGCCCCACGGTCCCATTCATGCTTAAGACTATCCTCAAGCATGCTTGCTTGTGATGTCAGTCAAGCAATCAGTAGCAAGGGCTGGAGTTTGAGTCACGAGTTCGTTGAAAATGGATGAGCTGTTTCTGCTGATGAGGAAGGCGAACCTCTTTTGTCTAACTATATAACTGTTCCTAGAACAGTTGCCAGAGCAGGATTACAAAAAATGTTTTAAGCAAAACCTTCGACGAATTTCCGTGGAGACGTGGAAGGTGGTGCAATTAATCAGCGGTGGATAAGTTAACAATTGGTAGCTTGCTTTGCTTGTTCGGAATGGTCGATGACCTGGAAGCCTCATAAGGGAAAGGCGTCCTGAACATATTTGAGTAGAAATGATTCACAGGTCCTTAAGACAACAGCTGGATGAAGTAATGCTACACCTTAAATCAAAACTTCATTATGAAAGATCAAGCTATCAAATTACCACCCTCTTCCTTATTGCTCAGCTTTCGAGAGTTGTTTACCTAGCACAGTTCAAGAGCACTGCAGAGCACTCTTGAGCTGAGCTGCAGATCCTGTGAAGTTTTAAGCAACTACGCCTCATTTTTAAGCAAGCAAGCAATGCCATGTTTGGTCAGTCACACCTGTGACAAGCTAGGAATGTGCTAGGTAACCAAATATTGGCCAAGCAAGCAAGGTTCTGGAGCGAATGTGACTGCAGGGTAGGTCAATGTTAAAAATGTCAAATGCAGCTCTTTTAGATCTCTCCATTGTGCCTCTCAAGCATAGTATTGCAGATCTCAGCAATGAAAACAAGGTTTTGGCCCGCAATCTGAGATTGTTTGAGAATAACATTCTCCCTTCTTAATGGCAATCAACTCAGCAAGCCTGGAGTGATACCTCATACATTCTTTACCCATTCCGCCAGTTGTCGAGACAACTAGCGTGTTCCGTGTTTGATGTTGAGGACTCTTGTAGAGTATAATCACTTCTTCTGGAAGTCGCTATACGTTCGGCATTTGAGTGGCAAACCCCTGATAGTGTTGTCTACCGTAAAGAGCTCCTCACAAACACACGTAGACGGAATATCATCAATTAGCCAGTCATAGCGTAACTTGTTGGCGTCACAAAATTCCCTCTTCTTTAAATCAAAACCCATCCCCTTGACAGACAGCACCATCAACCAGATTGACACTCCCTTCTCTGTTCACGCCATTTCCTTGATGTCATCTGCAGTTTTTTTCAGTGACTAGTCTTTCTTCCTTCTAGCAGCTTGATATGCTAATTTTACTTGGGATTCATCTGGTAGCGGATGGGCTTGGGACACAATTTTTTCGTCGAGGGGCTTGGTTACTTTGACCGATGATGTATATTTGTGCTCTGCTTCACAGCAAGGATTCATGAATGCAAGCCCACCCAAGCAGACCGGCAGGGCCAGGATTTCCCTATCACTCTGATCACATTTTATGCTCCATGACCACTGGAATAAGCACATTCGATATTGCATTCTCCAGCGGCTCTAGAGCGTCCTGTACACCAGGAAATGTTCTCAAGAAACAGGTCTACCGGTGCTTTAGGCCAAAGATGAAGGCAGCATATGACGCTTGAGGCTGTGAAACTGCGAATTCAGCCAACTTAACAATTTCATTGACCCAGTTAGTCACCTTTTCATCAACATATCCCTCCAGATATTCTCTTGACCCAATCACTGTCCCTAGGTGTTTCTGTCCATGCATTGTCACATTGACAGCCATATCCCTGAACGAACAAAATTATATATGAAATGAAAACATACACAGAACTGCAGATAAGCTATGATCCTCGCAGTTATGATAGCAATTTTAGCAATAGTGAAGAGAAGTCTGAAAAATTCAGGACTTCAATGGGGTTTGAACCTGTCACCTCGCGATACCGGTGTGACGCTCTAACCAACTGAGCTTCTAAGCCGCTGATGTTGGGAGCTGGGAAGTCATTGACGTTGGGATATGTGTTAAAAAACATTGTATCTGATCTGATTTTAAAAATTTGGTTACATATATATACATTAGATACAAAATAGTCTTAAACTGAATTGTCAGTTGCAACTGCAGCCTTCTTCAGAGTAAAATATGCAGTTCTAAGTGAGGGTTTGTCATTTAAATAAAATCATTGTTTCTCCTGGGGTTTCATCAAGGTTTTGTAAACAGAAAGGAATGGCTTTCGTTCATTCACTACATTCTTGTCTTTTGTGGAGTGCCACGATTCCAGAGAAAATTCTCTTGTGCCAATAATTGTTACCATTCTTTTCTAAGATCTGGACACAGTTGACGCAAATGTCATGTTCCGTGTTTTCAGCACGGTCTTTAATTGCCGTTTCTCTATTATTACGTGTGCCTGCTTTGTGTTTGTGAAATTGCAACACCGGCACTTAACTTTGTAAACAACTCCTTTTGTTTGGATCTCATTTGGAGAAACAAAAAGATCATAGAAGACAATTTTTTATCTATATATGACCACATTTTAAAACCAGATCAGTAGCAAGGGCTAGAGTTTGAGTCACGAGTTCGTTGAAAATGGATGAGCTGTTTCTGCTGATGAGGAAGGCGAACCTCTTTTGTCTAACTATACAACTGTTCTTAGAACAGTTGCCAGAGCAGGATTACAAAAAATGTTTTAAGCAAACCTTCGACGAATTTCCGTGGAGACGTGGAAGGTGGTGCAATTAATCAGCGGTGGATAAGTTAACAATTGGTAGCTTGCTTTGCTTGTTCGGAATGGTCGATGACCTGGAAGCCTCATAAGGGAAAGGCGTCCTGAACATATTTGAGTAGAAATGATTCACAGGTCCTTACGACAACAGCTGGATGAAGTAATGCTACACCTTAAATCAAAACTTCATTATGAAAGATCAAGCTATCAAATTACCACCCTCTTCCTTATTGCTCAGCTTTCGAGAGTTGTTTACCTAGCACAGTTCAAGAGCACTGCAGAGCGCTCTTGAGCTGAGCTGCAGATCCTGTGAAGTTTTAAGCAACTACGCCTCATTTTTAAGCAAGCAAGCAAGCAATGCCATGTTTGGTCAGTCACACCTGTGACAAGCTAGGAATGTGCTAGGTAACCAAATATTGGCCAAGCAAGCAAGGTTCTGGAGCGAATGTGACTGCAGGGTAGGTCAATGTTAAAAATGTCAAATGCAGTTATGATAGCAATTTTAGCAATAGTGAAGAGAAGTCTGAAAAATTCAGGACTTCAATGGGGTTTGAACCTGTCACCTCGCGATACCGGTGCGACGCTCTAACCAACTGAGCTTCGAAGCCGCTGATGTTGGGAGCTGGGAAGTCATTGACGTTGGGATATGTGTTAAAAAACATTGTATCTGATCTGATTTTAAAAATTTGGTTATATATATATATATATATATTAGATAAAAAATAGTCTTAAACTGAATTGTCATTTGCAACTGCAGCCTTCTTCAGAGTAAAATATGCAGTTCTAAGTGAGGGTTTGTCATTTAAATAAAATCATTGTTTCTCCTGGGGTTTCATCAAGGTTTTGTAAACAGAAAGGAATGGCTTTCGTTCATTCACTACATTCTAGTCTTTTGTAGAGTGCCACGATTCCAGAGAAATTCTCTTGTGCCAATAATAATTATTGTTACCATTCTTTTCTAAGATCTGGACACAGTTGACGCAAATGTCATGTTCCGTGTTTTCAGCACGGTCTTTAATTGCCGATTCTCTATTATTGCGTGTGCCTGCTTTGTGTTTGTGAAATTGCAACACCGGCACTTAACTTTGTAAACAACTCCTTTTGTTTGGATCTCATTTGGAGAAACAAAAAGATCATAGAAGACAATTTTTTATCTATATATGACCAAATTTTAAAACCAGATCAGATAAAACGGTTTTTTAACACATATCAACATGATGACTGATCGCCTTTCAAACATCTACAAGCACTTCTTGTCATTCGGAAAGTAAATGAACTCCTGGCCAGTTGTGTTCAGAAGATCCCACCATATTTTTTAGTCCCATTATAGAGCCAGCCCCAATTGCATTGTCTGCAAACCAGCATTGCTTTACACTGAGCGAAGACTGTAGACTCGTAATCAAAGGCTGGATGCTTGAAGCATAGAGGCCCATAGCCAGAGGGTCACCTTGGGTCACTCCTTCTGCCGACATGATTTCTTTGCCACCTGTGATGAATAGCCATGCTGGCTGTCTATACATGTTAATTTCATAGGCTGCAATTATTGGGCAGAAAACTCTTACTAATATTATGAAATGCAGCCCCTCTGTTCAATGCATTACATGCATCAGTGGCATCAATGAGCAGTACAACATCGGTATCACCCCCCTCAAATGTGATATGCATTGCATGTATCCCTGCTTCACTTCCTAACTTCTGGCTAGCGCACATTTGTGAGCCACTCGCCTCCAAGACTCCTTTACACACTAATAATTTTTATAATAATAATAATAATAATAATAATAATAATAATAATTGCTGCGAAGCCGGAGGCGAGCAGCATCACTAATCTCGACAAGTATCAGAGTGCAGGATCACTGTGTCACATAAGCTAGCAAAAATCTTGATTTTTCGAAAATTTGTCTTTGGTTAAGGATTTTTCGGAACGCTCAAACAATGGAATATTCCCTGGATTCTCCAGGCTGTGTTTTTCTGTTGCCTTAGGTAAGAATTATTTTAACTATAGCTATGTCAAACTCAAGTGTGTTCATCTCTGGAAGCATTCATCAAGGTCACGAACGTTTCAGTGACATTTCACGGAGAAGACAATTAGTTTTTTGGCCCTGTCAGGATTTACCAATCGAAGAGTGGACTGCCGCCACCGTCGATCACATCCTCGTGGAAGGAGATTGACTTTATTTGGATGCTCTTGAAAGTAGATCCATTCCTGACACAGAGACGTTGTCTCTGAACTATTTACCTGATGCAGTATGTTGGTCTATGGAGGCTAATACCAACAATTTGTCTGTTGCGTCAAAAACAAAGCAGGATTCGCAAATTTGGGCAGAATCACAAACACACAATCTGCTTATTTGGGCGGACAACAATAACAAGTCACTTACTTGGGTGACTAATACTGATCTACCGGTGGTAGAGGCACATAATAAACCTTTGTGGGTGATAAATTACAAAGATTTTGGTCAAGGAGAAATCGCTCGTCACAAGCATGAAGAGGTTTCATACTTCACTTTGCGTTTGGCATTGATGAATGCTTTCAGTGATAATGATTGTGCATTTACAACATTAGAAGGCTATATCATGGGTCTAATAAAGAAAGCAGATTGTATTTACATGGTTGATTCTCATGCACGTAATTGTTTTGGTATGCCTGATCCAAATGGCACTGCTGCTGTTATGAAATTTGCTGACATTTCTAAATTAGAGGAATATTTATGTTCTCTTTCACTTGAATTGAACACTGCATTTTTTGAAATAGAACCAGTTGCTTTTGAAAAATCCTTGATGCATTGTCCTGGCTTACACAAAATGATCCTCATTATAAAGATGTAGAAATAAATGATCATGCAATGGAGGCATTGCCTGTTAGTGGAATACCATCAGAGTTATTAACTGTTGAGACCATATGACATTTGTGATGAAACTGTTGAACTTGCGTTCTAGTCCCCTAACTTTTCAGATTGTTCCATGATCCTTATGTTCCAATTCACATAGTTTCAGTATTTAGTACACTATCTACATCATATATAGGATATCTTTCGCAGCATCTCACTTTCTCTAGTCTTCGAAACTACTAGTAATAATATTCTCTCATCCTTACCATATCTGCAAGCAGGGCATTAAAATGCTGTTCTGCTTTGTCTCTTAAATGTTGTTCTTTTTCTTTCTCTCTGGCCTTAGCAAGTTCAGCCTGGCTTGCTCTCACTTCACGTTCTCTTTCTCGGAGGCTAGCTTCTATTCTTTCTCTCTTTTCTTTTTCTTTCTCCAAATCAGCATTCTCTCTCTGAGAGCAAAGAAAACATTTCACATATCTATCAAATAAATATGTTTATTATTTTAATAAATTTCAAACATTATTACTTTTATGTCAAATTGACCATGTACAATAAATAAAAATTAATTTTGATTAAGATCATTTCTTTATGGGCATTTCCAATTAGAAGACTTAATGACAATCAAGATGCACAAGAAACCAGGCCTCGATTGTTCAAAAGGTGGATAACGCTATCCATTGGATAAATCACTATCCAGCAGATTGAGTTATCTAGTGAATAAGTTATTGTAATTGTCCCAAATTGTGCATAATTCTGGTTTCTGCTTTCCGGATTCTGGAAACCAGCTTTTGGTGCTGCCCTAAACAGAGTGGAAGATAAGCATTTATTTCAATAATAGTTATTTTTGAAGAAAAGGTTTGGAATAATGCACAGTATTCAATGTAGAAAAAATCCTCAATCTTCAGGTCTGAGTGTAAACAATTTGATATGTAATTGTTTCCACTTTTACAATGATTGTTAAACAAAATAGATGACCTAAGGTCATATACTCTCTTGGCTAAGTTAACCTTGGAACGCATGTACAGTAATTATTTTGTCTTTGTGAGTTTTAAAGTGGCTCACAAAATCTGAATTATATGTTTTCCAATCAGCTGTATGTTTTGTTGTTTGATACGATTTTTTCCCATGTTTGAGGCATTTGAAATACTTTTATCTGTTTAACTTTGAGAGTTCAGATGCTTCTGAAATCAACCATAACTTGGCGATGAATGTGATGTTTACGGCTGAGAAGACAAGTATGCATCTGCATGGACTAATTTTATGTATCCACGAGTCCCAGACAGACAGTAATCTTCTTTCAACTTGTTCTGTACCCATTTCATCGTAGCAAACAAATTGAAAAATAAAAACTTTATTAAAGCTTCACCTAAAAAGGATTTCAAAAATTTAACAATCTATGTACAATGTAATATGTATATACAGTTAATTATCTGATCTTTCCAGTTGCTTCAGATTCAACATTAAACTTCTGCCTGGGTGCTCTTGAACCTCTTATGCATAGCACAGCTGATCTTAGTAGGTTGAAGGAGAGTTTGGCTCTGAGCCAGCCAATCACAGTGCTGTAGCTCATGTGTTTGTTCTCAGAGACTTTGTGTGCGAGCTCAGCTAAGAAGCGCTCAGCCTCCCTTCCACTTCCGACATAGGGTGTAAACACGAGGGGGCTGAAGGAGCCGTGCTCAACCTCATTACGCCAATTTAAGGCACACAATTGTTATTTTAGGACTTTTAGGTCTTTTGCTGCCATGTACTGTCACTGGTCATCATTTTCCTTGAAATATCAAACAGGCAAATTCAAAAGTCCTTGTAAAACTTTGCACAGATGTTCATTTCACATCAACGAGTGTTGTTACATTATGGAAACACAAAAAGTGATTCGCTCCTGTTGCCTCCATTGTCGTTGAACAATGGAGGCATAGAGGAGACCTTGGGAACGAGATTACTGCTCTAGTTGTTGACAGACACAGAAAGCCAGCAGCTCTTTGTTGTTAAGATCAAAATGGATAAACAGAGCAAAATCCATTCGCTAAGTACATAGTGCAATGAAATTGTCACCTTAAAAAGTTGCTCAATATGCTCTTTGAACCATTCTTCTCGCTGAAATGTATTCTCAACTGCTTTGAAGCGTGGGTCTTTCTCTATCTTACTTCGGACTTTGCGCCACTGCGCCTTGCTGTCAAGCTCTTGTTCATCCAGTAATAACAAAAAATCATCTCTGATCTGTAACATTTGAATGAAAAAAATGTTGCTCTCTGCAACAACATTTTAAAGCACAATAGCCCTCACCTAACCCTAACCCTAGGTTCTAACACTAACCCCAACCCCTTTGGGTACTTTCCAACACCTGGTATTGGGTTTCAAAAATCAGTAAGCTTTCAAAAAAATATTAATAATGTACTGACATTTTGCTGAAGGAAAACAGATCATTCAAACAAGATTAATAAAATTTTAGCGAGTAGCATGGCTGCATTGAAATGTTTCCTGCAGGTGTGGAGTTATAAAAACTTGTTACCAGACTATAATCTTTACATGTACATTTGCATCCCAAACGTTAACAAAGTAACGTACAGCAGATGAACTGTGACAGGAAGAGTCCAATATCAAGCAAACTGCTGTCCATGTCACCAGATTTGTAAACCAGTTTTAGTCAAGGATAACAATTATTTTCAATGCCACTAGCTCTCTTAATTTTATTCAGAAGACTGATAGCAGGACTATGGTCTTGGCTAATTGAATGAATTTTCTATGAAGTGTTGTTCTACCCTTGAAAAAAATAATATAAGCCATCCAGTCTCTTTGGCTACTTGTCTGGGATTCTGACTACCGGTACTTCATTTAGTTGTGATACTTGTTTGCAACCTGGTCAACCTGGCTGTTAGTGTTTATGTATATTTTCCTGTGAGAAGTCATTTTTTGCAACAGAGTAAATTTTAAATGACAGTGCAGTTGCCTTTAAGCAAAACCTACTTTGCCCCAACTAATAACAAATTTACCTTGCTTTAAAGAACTAGAACGCAACCCAAAAACAACTAAAAATCACCTCAAACAGTCTTAAGGTGCAATAATAAGGCACCCACTTCCAGGAAAGTGTTAAAATACTGTTAAATAATTGTCGCAAAAAACTTCTTTTAGGTGGGAAGTGGTGGTAACTGCCCAGCCAAAAGAGGTTTCCCTATCTTTTAAACTACATTTGTATAACCAGTACTATAGCTGAATGAAGAGATGTTTGATCCCATTGAAACCTAGTTGTATTATGAGGCACCACAACTAGAAATAAAATGCCCACACATATTCAAGAATAGTATCATTGATGTGAATAAGAACATATCACCACTGATATAAAAGCTATGAAAACTGAGTTACCTTGTGGGGCAGGCAAAACACTGAACAGACAGATGAAAAAAGGGAGAACATAATTCACTGGCCAAGGCTACCTTGCCAACTGTATGCTGTGTTGTATTGGACGGACGACACAAGGTTAAATCATGACAAATAACGAAAATGAAAAAAAGGCTAATCTGTAATAATATTGTTCATGGGAATTGGGACAGTATGGCTGGAAACTCAGGAATAATCTGTTTGAATCTTTAATTAATCAGACAATAATAAAGAAAATGCCAATTGTATGGATTCATTTTACATATAAATCAAGATACATATAAGTCAAGGTACTGTAAGGGCAACCAAGGCAGCCATGACACGAGGCTTCAAGCAGAAAGTTAATCAAAACATCCTAACAAAGTAATAACTGTCAGGTTTAATTATAATGGTGTCATAAGGATTTTAAATTTCTGGTGTAACAACAAATCAAAATAATAAATTACTAATACAAAACAACAAATTCCATGGTGAAAAAATAATAATAATTACATGATTGTACTAAAGATGTCAGGGAATTCAAAACCTGTTAATAAATTTTTCAGTAAAAAAAATTTTTACAACTTTAACCACCAAGAGTACCCGTTGTTTACTCCCTGTGAAGATTCAATGATGCACTACTGTACAGTAACTGGATTCCCTTTCCAAGGCTGAGTTGCTAACACCAGCATTCACTGGTAAATTATTAAGGTAAGGTTATCATGGTATTAATTTTAACCTTGCTTCAAACAACTCAGCCTTACTGCCAACTAAATAATGTTTTTTAATAGCTACATGTAACATGATAATTTGCTCTTTACTAGCTAAACAGCAATCCTATTCAAACCATCAAGAGAAGCAATGCATGTACCTTATCCTGCTTAACTTTGAGATTCTCCTTTTCCTTCTTTTTCAGCTCAGTAACAAAATCTGTGAACAGACTTTCTCTGTCTTTCATTTTCTCAATGCTTTTGAAGCGTTCATCTTTCCCATATTTCATAGCAAACTCACTGAATGTTGCAGCCCTGTGTGATGAACAAATAACTCATTCTAAGCTTTGTTGTTTTTTCATTGTTTGTAGCAAAAAATGATTTTTAATTTGTATTGAGAATGTCCAATTTACACAACAAGACTTGCCAAGTTACAGTACATTATAATGTGTAATGAAAGGTGTACCAGTAATACTATATCCTGCTCTACAAGTACATGTACTTTCTCATGACAGCCTTTCTTGTCTTGAACTTCTAAATCTTAGGTCTTTTAAGCCATGAAAGACAAGCAAATCAAAGTAGCAAACTACACCATCCTGTACCAAGTGTGGATAATACGGGCATTTAGAATTTTGAGGTGTAGAAAGTACCGGTAACCAAACAGCAGTAACGAAAACAGCTGTTTCACATCAGGCAACATATGCAGGCAATCAACTACATGCATTACTAATAATAACAAATATTTAAACAAATACAGTATGGCAATTCAGAATTCTAAAACTGATGAAAAGGTGCAAACTACTCTTTTAAATGCTTAAAATTGGCAGGCTTTTAGCCAGTAAATCTGTAACCTCAGATTTACCTTAACAGTGTTGTCCTATACGTTTTCCTTTTCTTTGTGCTTCATTTTCTGAGATAACCTAGATAATCAGCAGCTCATCATGACCCATGCATGTCAACCAGACAGGCTGCATGTGGCAGCAAGAAAGAGGGTTCATTTGAATCATCACATTTTTCTATCAAGCACGTTGCTACAGATCCCTTTTAGTAGTGCCTTGTGAGTCATTTGGGCTTTTTTTCACTGGCTGTTACCCATGAATATTTGCAAGACTTAAAGCATGAAAGTTAAGAGGCTACAGTCCTGTAGTTTTATGTCAAGGTCAAAGTTAGAGGGTTGTCCAATACTCACAAATAGACTCCATTGGTGTTCGTGGTGATAAGAAGGGTCTCTATTGGTACCAATGGTTCGACTGGTACCAATAGAAAATGATGTCATTCCAATGGTTCTACTGGTGAATACATGTATGCATCTCATTAAGTGGACTTAGATTATTTTCTCGTGTGCTCTAGCTGGGTACAGGGCAATTCCGATGGTCCACTGGTTGGCTTATAGAACAAGGAATATTCATATTAATTATTAACTCATTTTCACTTGATGTAAAAGCGAACTCGTTTTGCGTGGTTGGCTTATAGAACGAGGAATATTCAAAATAATTATAGCGTGTAGGAAACTTGTTATGCATGGTTGGCTTATAGAACAAGGAATATTCAAAACAATTATAGCGAGTTTTTAATTGGTGTGAAAGCAAACTTATTTTGTGTGGTTGACTTATAGAATGAGGAATATTCATAATAATTATAGTGCACTTTTACTTGGTGTAAAAGTGAACTTGTTTTGTGTGGTTGGCTTATAGAATGAGGAATATCATTCCTCATTCATAATAATTATTAGTGCATTTCTACTTGGTGTAAAAGAAAACTTGTTTTTGCACTAATAGAACCATTGGAATGACATCATTTTCTTTTAGTACCAATCGTACCATTGGTACTAATGGAATGGACCATCGGAATTTCCCAGTACCCAGCTAGATCACATGGGAAAATAATCAAAGTCTCCTTAATGAGATGCACATTCACCAATAGAACCATTAGAACGACATCATTCTCTTCTGGTATCAATCGTGCCATTCGTACCAATAGACCATCTGTTTGACGAATCGTATCCGTTTGTGTATATTGGACATGAGTGGAGCAGAGCTTAGTTACAAGGGAGTTGGAAAAAACGGGGTGCATCATGTGGATTATCAATTCTCCTGGGCGCGGTTGTTCGAAAGCTGATTAACGCTAATCCCAGATTAAAAATTAACCAAAGAGTTTATTTCTCTACTCCCAAATGTTGTACAACGCTGATATTTGGCAAAATTTTACATTAGACGAAGTCAAGCTTGAAAACCAAAAAATAATCAAAAGAAGCTTTCACCCAAAAGTTAAAAAGGCAAACCAAAGTTTACGCTAATCCTGGATTAAGTTAATCGGCTTTCGAACAACCGGGCCCTGAAGTTTCAAGGGAAAGGTATCTTTGATTTCTCTTTTTGTACCGGGAGCTGACAGCTTTGCATAATTAAGTTAGACCTTGATAATGAAGAGCAAAACTGAGAAAAATGTCCACGGCAACATACATGTAATAGGCCACATGCAAATTGCAGCCAATTTTGAGCAAAATTGAAAGACGGCCTGAAAGGTCACTTGGCATGGTTACAATGTATGCACACAGCCTTCCGGATATTATTGCAAACTTACTTTCCTGCTGTTCTAGCCTCTTCCACCAAAGCTTTAAACTCGTCTTTCTTTGCTTTCAGCTTGTTTTTTCTTTCTTGCCTTTCATCATCAGCCCGGGTGCGAACAAACTTCTCAAAACACTGTTTCCGTTCCTTTTGGGTGAGCAGCAAGTATCTTGGATCAAATACTATCTTTGGAAGCTCTTTTTCCCACGTTGAGAATGCTGACACCTAGAAGTAGGTCAGCAAAAGCATAAAACAAATAGACTCTTTCATCAAAACCAGCCAACTTTTACCATTCCATTAAATCATACCTTAACTTTTACTTGTATTGGTAAATCAATCCATATAGGCAAAACCCAAGCCTTGTACACAGTGTTAAAGTGCAACTGTGATCAAAAAATCACTGCCATTTTTTCTTCAGATTTTGAAAGTGTGATTGCTAAACACTTGACTGGCAAATTTTTGAGCTCTTTTATCCAAAAGCTGTTTACTTTGAGTGCAGATTTTGGATTTCATGGTCCACCATTAATCACGTTCCAAACTGACCAATTGGACCTCACAGGATTGGATCTAGGGAAAAGTGAAGTCATTGACTCACTTGCTTAAAATTTCAGCGTACAAACGCAGCTTCTTATATGTGCAAAACACAAGTTTAAAAGTCTGAAAACCCGAAACTCCTGTGTTGCATATTAATTCAGCCGCGTACACACGCATCGCATTCTTAAGCTATTGAGTCTGACATCATTTTCTCTTCAATCGAGATCTCTCTCAATTTTAAAGTTAGTAATGGCAGACCATTGAATAGGAAAATTCCAGTTAAAAGAAACAGGTATCTTTTTTAAATGAAGGCTTAAGATTTTGGGTCACTTACTGTTTAGTTAACACAGTTTTGAAATCCAAAGAAAAATAAAAATAATAATTGTTTTTTTGGTCATAGTAGCACTTTAAGCCATCGTAATAATTTATTACATGGCTACTGTTTCTGGCCAATATAACGAGTGGTTTAGGGTTAGAGTGGTTTGGCTAAGAGCAGCTAAGTGCTAGGGCATTATTCTCCCATAATGCACACGGGCCTTTTATGGATTATGCAAATTAGCTTTTCTTCTTCAGAACTGTTCTGTTAGCCATATAACTAGAAGCTCCAAAAAGCTTACACTGGGTTGCCTGTGGTACACGTTACATAAAGAAAGAAGGCACTGAATAGGGTGGTATTGAACTGCAACGTTCCAGTTAATTTTTTCAAGTGGGGCGTCATTAAGACCAACTGCAAAATTTGCTTTGATGGACGTTTTCCAGCATCTCTTGCAGTTGCACTAAGCAAACGTTTATTGCACACACTAAGAAAGGACTGAAGGTGTTGTTTCCGCTTCATAATTCCTCTTCTTGTTAGTCTAATCTGATGCCAGGTCAAAACATTGTTAAGCTTTGCGTTTGCACCAGAAAAAGACAAGCCAAAAGACAGATGAAGAAAAAAAATAACATAGCTTTTATATATAACTCTGAATCGAATTCTCATCGAAAGATTAATGACAATCGGTCTTAAAAACATGAAAATTTCTGCAGTCTCTGACTTTTATGAATAAGCGGAATTGTCAAAAGGAAGAAATTGATCACGTGCTAGGCAACCATAAAGGTGCACGTGATCACCTGGTGTCAACTGAATGAACTACAGGAAAGAATGTTATCAGAGTAAAACAACGTACTTTTTAGCCAAGAAATTTCCGTTGTTGGTCTTTTAATTTTGTTGTAATATTTAACTAAATATTTAGATTTCATCTGTCAGGTCAGGAAGCCTTCTTTGTTGGGTTCCTGAGAAACATATCTATTTTGACTTCAGGGTGATCTATTTACACAATTGAGAGGTTGAGTGGCCATGTAATTGAAAATCTAAACATCTATGAGATACAAATACAGACTTGTGAATTATCGCAAATCACAATGCTGACAAGCACAAAAGCAGAAGAAATGGTTACTGTTACTGTTTTTGGGTTAGAGTAAAAGGTTATTTGTCACGCAAATTACATAATTTCATGACACTCAAAATTCGCAAAAAGCGTTTGTTTCATGTAAACAATCTTCGCACTAGCAAGTCGTAGCTATAAATTGAATTAACCACGAAAATATTGTTGGTTTCCCAAATAAATTTCATCTTACACTACAATGACAAAATCATTTGTCAGAGAAATAAAATTCCTGTCTCCTTGCCTATCACATTTCAACACACATATCCAAATTTGCTAACTCATTTTCACCGCGATTCCTGTGAAATGTTTCTTCTTTCAAATACATTGTATTAGGAAAACTATTATTTCTTGTCAAGCGTTGCATCTTTTACGTTAAAATAACTGCTAAAAATAAAGATTTGCACAACAGTCAAATCACAAAAATAACAACACAGGCAACAAATTTACTCCCATTTACCTCTTCGTCGAATTCTAATGCTTAACACAGGAATTTTTAGTTATTGTGAAAATCTTTCTATATTAGTTAGCAATCAAATTTCAGAGAAATCGACCGGCCCGCGAATATTTTTTGAGTTTTTTTCAATGGGATGTCAAAAGGCCAAGTGGATGTTTTGCATACTAGGGGAAGTTCGGGCGATCAAGTTGCATGTGTGACCCGTTATAAATACTTTTTCACAAAATGTTCCTGAATCGTCAAGTATCACCACAGAAGACAAGAACATCATTTTAAAAGCTAATTCTATGCAAAAAGTAGGTTCTGGAGGTAATTTTGAGAGTGGAAATCAAGTTTACGCCGCATGGTAATATATGTTTAATTAAGTTAACACAACAGAAAGACGCTTACCTTATTTTGACTTGAAAATGCTTCACTATTGCCATAAAAACTATCCAGTTAAGCTCGCATATTACACAACATGATGAATTCATAAAGGCCACCTTGTCCAGCGAAATATTTTTTGAAACAAACAACATATTTGCTATAAGAGGCAAAAGACCCTTCCTATTTCATTATGTGCATGAAGACAAGAAACTCAATCGTGTCAAATTACACTCCGTGTCAAATACGCAACTAAATAAATTTCCCACCAGTGTTCAGCATCAAACCCTTTACTTGAATTATCAAGTAAAAAATGGGCAACAAGCTTTCTTTCAAATAATTTTTGACTAACAAGAATTAGTGAAATTTCCACATGTTACCAGAAGACTGTGCAGAATTGAGTACAAACAAATAAGCGAGATAACAGGGCTCACAGATCCAAGTTTTTCAAATCCTTCTCCGTCTTTGTTAAACCCATAAGTTACTAGAGAATTTTCCATTTGATTTCGGTGTTGTACAAAACACCACACTTATGCAATTTTAGGACTACAGCTCACTTTGATTACGGCTTGATGGGCGACAGATTGTTGTGGAAGTCCATTACTTGTCGCTTTTAAAATTCCACTGCCTGTCTTGTTCAGTATCCAATTGACTTGCCATTATTGAGCTTCATAAGGGTACATTTTGTTCAAAGATCCACTAAAACGCCATTCACTTTACATGACTTTCGACGCCATTGCCGGTTAAGTTAATCATTCTACTGTGTCCACCAGAGAAATCTACGCATTTCCCACTACCCTCTCGATCCTAAGAAAATATGTGCAAAGGGCTCTATGCACAAAGACACCACTTAGCAGGGGAGTGACAGGCAAGACTTTTACCGACATGTAGAAAAAAGAAAAAACCAATGCAGATTCTGACTGGATTTGCCATACTGGCAACCCAGTAATAAACAACTTAATAACCTTAACCGTTCAGTCATTACAGCAAAAATCTCAAACCTAGGCCTAGCCCTATTGACCTCACTGCGCATGGTCAACATGGCAAGGCCTCAGTTTGCGATTTTGCTGCAACGACCTCACTCTCGGTTATTAAGTAGTTATTAGTAATTCAAAATTAAAATACCACAATTTGTGTGCAAATCCAGGGAGTCAGTAAACTAATGTAAAATAGGTGCAGCAATATTTTGCTGCTCCTTGATAATATTTTTGGTAAACAACATTAGCTAGGATGGGCTGCAGCTGCATTACACGGGCATGTGCCACTTCAAAGTTGGAATATAAAATTACAAGTAGTTTTTATTACGGAAATGGTAACTTGCAAGACCTACTGATCGTTCAAGCATCATATCCCTAAACTCCTTCATTCTCTCATCAAGTGACATCATTTTCTTGTCTTTTTTACCACTAGCTGCTACTGTAGTAATTTTTGTTGGCTCTTGGACAACACTGACTGCAGCAGGTTGTTCTACTGGTTCCTGTTCAGTTATTTCAGATTCCAGTGGCATGGTCTCCTCCTCCATTCTTGTCTCCCATTCCCCTGCTTTATCGTGATTTTCCACCCTAAATTAAATGCAATAAAATTTACTTTAAACACCATATTTGACAAGGCACCATACTCCCTAACTCAAAACACTCAAACCCAATGAACAAAACTACTGACAAAAAATATCAATAATACGCAGACCCTTTTCCCTTCAATCTGTCTGTTGCTTAGGCAAGATGCGAGAAAGAAAAGCAAACTTGCCATGCCACATTACTTGCCTGTAATAATCCACTAATTCAGGAATGTCAACCCTCCGGTGGTCAAGTAATTTTTGGGTGTTAATTACAATGAGAAACAAGACACTCTAGAAGCATTTACTCAGAATTTATGAGGCAGAGAAATAGATGCATTTAGTTTGGAACGTTTAGAAGGTCTAAAACAGAACTGGACTGAAGGACTGAATTAGCCGATTTTGTTATTTGACTGAGAAGAACACTTCCTAAGTTTGTTCAGGTTTAAATGTCTGTTTCGAAATGATTTGGGAAAATTATCCGTAAACATCGTTGTTTGCAAGGATGCCTGCATGGGGTTTGTGCAAAGCTTTCTACTCGACTGTCAAATACAGTTCAATGATCCAAGATTAATATTACCCCTAGGTTACAAATAGATAGCCGTTATTGTCCTGTTTTCATGCCAGTGCAACAGGTTTTACATGGATATGGATATTCCCAGGATCAACGGTTCAACTCAGGGGAATATTGTTTGTTATAGATACATTTCAAAGGATTTAATGAAGTGTGGTTGTAACAGTGAGTTTGGCAAATGGCTGTTTATCTTCCCAAAATTAAGACGTTTTGTGAATGAGGGCAGATACAACATGAAAATAAGCCAAGGTTGCATTCTTTTGGGGAATGTAGTAAAGGCCTTGCAGTAGGAACAAAGCAAGATCCACAGCTTCACTTGATTCTTAATATTCTGTTACGAAACATCCTGATTGGCCAAACTAGTCCTCTGACTGTCCGATGTCCATCACTGGCCGATAGTTAAATGCTTGTTAAAGGCCCCCTTCAACTGACAGGCTTTTTAACTGTTTGTTTTTATTATGCAATGCCTGTAAGGTGAATGAATTCTGACTTTTTTAACATAAAACTTACACAAATCAGTTAAAAATCCACTTTTTTGTGTTACCTGTTTCCATCAATTATTATACTAATTATTAGTATCATTCAATGTATTTTTTCCTTCCTTTCATTGGCCGAGAGCCCACCACATGACCTGCAAATAACTGTCTACAAATAAGTGTTTTGCTGCAAATAATATTCTGCTCATGCGTACTTCAAACCACGCTGTTGTGTGAAAATAGCAGTTCGCTTTCCTAAGCTTTCAGAAAAAAAGATACCATTGTTGGGAATTGTAAAAAATAAAGTTAACTCAGTCATCAAATGATAAAACAATTATTGAACTCGGTTATCCCAAAATATCATGATTTGTCAGTGTCTCGCAGATCAATTATTTGCCTCAGCCGTCGGCTTCGGCAAATAATAATTATTGATCTACTCACCACTGACAAATAACGATATTTTGCTCAACCTCGTCCAATAATTGTTAATTATTATTATTGTTGTTGAAAGTCTAGTTAGTGACTTTTAAATAAATAATAATAATAGTTTAGTGCCTTTGATGTTCTTTGGAACAATCATGTAACCCAGAACCACACTTTCCCATGCTATTTGTAAAGTTCCTTAAGGCAGACGGTATTGTAAATCCCGCAGGCATGAGTTCTCTTTTCTGTCAAGGATGGGACTAACAGCAATCCGAAAATTTCCTACACCACACACATACTAGACACATGAAGATCTCGAATAATAAATGGACGACTGATCAACGCATATGGGGTGAAACTATGAAAGAACCAAACAAAATGTGATATTCCTTTCATCTTTTCTACTAAGAAAAAATGACAGTACCAAAGAAAAATAACATGGTAACGTTATTGCAATGCTTTTACTTTCCAGTAGTTGTATACTGCTCTTGTTACTTGAAAATCTGACAGCCAAATATTTCTAAATCTTGTTATAAACAAGTTATCTTGCCAAATGACGTATTGAAATAAAGAATATCTCAGATTTATTTTTTTTTTCATTACAAAAAGTAGTTCTACTATGTGAAAGACGGAAAAACGTTTAGCTCTGAGGTTAGATCAGAGCCAAATTATTTGTTTAGAACAGTTCTTGTAATTAATTATTTTTTTGTCTATTGTTTTTCTCTAGCTACCGCACATTACCATTACCATATATTTTTAGCACTTTTTACACTTTTGTACATATTTTTATCACATTTCGGCGTTCGCCGCATTTTTATCTAGTTTTTACATATTTATGCTAATTCTTAAAACTTTTATTCTCACTTGAAAATGACCTCTGAGGGGTCGAAACGTCGTGACTTTTTATCGTTAGTTTTTTGTACAGACTTATCAGCACTAATCAAATTATTTATCAGCACTAATCAAATGGGTGCTTATACTGAAAATTAATACTGTCTATCAGCGCTATTCTATTTTGTAGACAGTCTGCAGTATGTAGCCTGCAGTTGTCACCTCCCGGAATCCTAACTGTTTCAAATAAGACAGTGCATAACAATAATCACTAAACTGAAAGCTTAATCCTAATTCTAAAATTCAGGCAGTGTCGCTAACCTTACATGAAAGCTAACCATTCAAAAAAAAGTGCTTAACCCAAATCACCAAGCTGAGCATTTGACCCTAATCACTAAAATTTGTTGGCCTTTGATAGCACCATAGACAGCAATCCACCATAATAATCTTTAAAATGATTTCTCTATTTTTATATTGTACATACTCCATAAAGAGTTCTACTTGATTACAGAAACATGTCCAAGTATATTGAAACGAGTGGTGTTATAAAAACAATTGAAATGGTTCAAAAATTCTGTATTGGTTCAAAAAAATTAAACCAGAGGTCAAAAATGAACTACAACACTTTGTCTAGGCTAGATGGGCAAAGACCTTTGGTTATCATAGAAAATTAATGATTTAATTTTTTTAATTATTGGGTCTAAAAATGCTGAGCCCCTTCTAGCATCTCTGACAACTTTCGTGGGCTGCAGCTCTTAACCAAGAAGATTGGTCATGAAAGTCCCCAACAAAAACAAGTGCACAATCAAGGTACTGACTGTGTAAAGTAACAGCAGTAGGAATTGTCTGATTAATCACTGCGCCAGCCCAAGTTTACAACGTAAAAGAATTCACAAAGTAATTCGCCAAAACAAAGTAAAGTAAAGCATTTTTAGATATTGTACCGTTGCTTCTTGGTTGGTGGAGAATCATCTGTGTCTTCAGCTACATGTACAGAGGGTTTGTTCTCACTTGCTACAAATAAAGAAAATAAATGCTCCAGTAGGGCTGTCCCTAACTTTTTAAGTAGGCAGAGAAATTAGAGAGGTGGTGGGAAAAACATTGAATTTGCAATTATAAACTCTATTGCTCCTCTCTTCAAAAAGGAGGGAATGAAACTGTGGATAGGCGGGTAAAATACCTGCCCCCCAGCCCTTAATGACAGCCTTGCCCAGTAATGCACAAATAGTTTCTGTTACAGTCCTGACCTCTGGATTAGTACCCAGCAAGCCCTAGATAAGTTGGGAAGAGGAAAGAAGACTCTCCTTGTGGCCTGCACATTATTTTGTATTGAGCATGCGTTAAAAATTTAAATGTATTCGGTGTCAGTCACGGGTGACTAGCAGCCACAAAACACCAAAACGAAAACAAAGAGTCTGGATATTTTCGAACAAGTCTGGCAAACACGCAATCAAGGAATCATTTAATTGGAAACTCGAGATAGTCCATACTCTTAAAATGCCATTTTCATTTTTTACGGAAAAATTTATAGGTTACCGTCAGACTAGTAAATATTTACTAACACTGGCTAAAATTAATGTGGAACAAGTAAAAAGAAACTGAAATTAACTGAGAAGTACGCGTTTGACCAATCATTGATCACATACTGATCAAGTAAAGCCTCTAAACTGAATTGGTGTGAACTATCCAATCAATTTTCCGGACATGAGAACTGCTGAGAATGTCGAACTTATTGAGTTCACTGTTTCTGTAACTGACATACAGAGGGAAAATTGCAAGGCTGTTGTAAATTTCAAAATGGTGATGACGAATGGCAATAAAAATTAAAAATCTAGAGGTTTGACAAGTCGAAACTGGGTATTATACAGTGTATATCCCAGAAGAGTTCAGGCACCACACAGGATGCTAGGACTTCACACTGAGTGAAACACAAAGGATAGATAACATTGTAACAGAAATTGATTTTATCAAACGAGTTGATAAAGGTCGAATAACCACCGTTATGAATTTCATCGGGCTCCACACCAATTTGAATTGAATTTAGGGCATTGACAATCTAAGCATACTTTCCAATTTTTCGTGCTCTTTAAATTTCTTCCAGAGGATTGCAGAAATTACTCCAAACAAAGATGCAACGGCCACTCCATTGTCTTTCAGTATCGATGGTCGCTCGAACCTCGAAAGGAATGGCATGAAGTAATCACAAATGCACAATGTCGCAACTGCACCAAACAACCAAAATGCTACATTAACCATGCAGTAAAATGCCAACTACTGCTACACTGCAAGCATGATGGTAATACAAATGACTGCTGCTAGAGGACAAACCCTAGCAACGGAAGCTGCTGAAGACAAATGCAATGCTAAAGAATAATGCCAATATGATACAAAAAGACCGTGTTAAACACAATGGTAAAACAATCCAACATAACTAACTCAAGACGTTATCAACGCCTGCTCCTCGTTAACTAAGTTAAATTGCATTTAGAGTAAGTACATAATGAAAGCTTGTATAAATGTAATGGTACATACTTTCCACTATTAGCTGCTTTTGTGGAGGGCCCTTGCTAACGATTTCCTCAATTTTGTCATTGTTCTCAAGCTCATCAGGCCTCTCCCAAATGGACAGCCTCGTAGTAGGATTGAAGAAGAACATTTTTTCATCTCCTGTCCACACAACACACCAGCTAGTTCCTGGGACCAACTGGCTGGCAACAGGTTTACTCTTGTCAGCATCTTCATCTTGACTATCATCCTTTTGTGCTTCTTCAGTATCTCCATTTCCTAGTGTTTAGAATAGAAAGAGTGTAATGGCGACTTCTGGGCTTAAACCAAACAATGTAATGGTGACAATAATGGAATGATAACTTCTCGGCGTTAATGAAAACTGCTTAAAATGGCTTTCAACCAAATTTCCAGCAACTGAAAAGCTTGATAAAAATCTCCTTTTTTTCCATGCTGTCCTCCCGTCCTGACATCATTGCCTAATTCAAATTAATCATGTCTAGTTCTTGTGTGGTCGGCAAACAAAACTTAACAAATAAACAAAAAATTCAGCTAGATTGCAGAATACCTGTCCACCTACATGTAAATGTAACATTAAGTAGTTGCCACCACAGTCTCGCAAATTATGCTAGTTAGAATTTATATATGATTCCACGACTGCCACTCAATCCCACAGTGCTGAAGCTGCAATGCTTCATTTTTGTCATGAAATCACCTTGCATCACCGTCTGCCACGCTCGTTTCAGTGAGTACCCGCAGTCACCTCCCTTGGGGGAGAAAAACAACCATCAGAAATGCATCTGCAATTGCAGGCTAGCAGTCACCTAACTTGCATTCGGTTTTTGACAGAATGAAAAATGACAAATTACCACACATTATACCTTGTTCTTTAAACGTGGTGTCAACAACATTGCCTCGTCCTTTACAAGTCGTTCCTTTCAGTGATTAGGCCTAAGCACTCTTGTAAAATTTTACCTTTTAATTTATGGTTTGCTTAAGGTGATTCCTCAGTATTGCACTGCACATCCTGCACTGCACATCCTGTACTGCACATATGGTGTGTCAATATTTGTAAATTGGTTGAATTTGCAACATTGCAAATATGGCGTAACTCAATCATACATGCTGAAATAAGAGAGTGCATTCTGAAAACATGGCAAATTATTTTGTTGTTTTAACCTACGATCTACGATAATCAAGTCAGGTACGATGGCATTTTACTCTTAAATGAGCTTAACTTCAGTGAACTTTTGTATTACAAAGCTGTTGGATGCTCAGAGTGCACGCTTAAACTTGTGGTGTAAAAAAGTTGTGAGGGAACTTGAAAATGATCAGCATGCCAGCCTAGAAGCCAATGCTTTTCGATTCCCTTTTATTTTCTTCAATCTTTCTGGGTTTAGTACTTTGCTAGTAACCACATATCTTCTCAGGGGGCTATTTACCTCAGACTTCTACCATGGCACTACAATGATAATTTTACAATACCAAGACAATATAGTGTACATTTATACTATTAGAGCTACATATTATGCAACAACAACTTGAATCTCCTGGAAGACAGTTGACAATACGGAATAAAGCGCTGTGTTACTGTACTTAACCACACGTACGCATTGCGTGCATATTTTTTCTAAAAATGACTGGATTTTTTTCTTTCTGACGAATGATTTTATATAGGCTGGTAGCCAGGTTTTTAACCTCAGAAAAAGATCTGTTTTGTCGTATGAACGTGTGAGCCAAAGGGCCTCTGCTGGCACGACTTCTGGGTGACCCCTTAAATGGTCTTAATGACCCCTGACTTGAGAAAATTGCCTGGAATGCTGCAGTTCAATTCCATCTAACTGAGTCCCTTCTGTTTTTGAGTAACACGTACCACAGGCTACCCAGTGTCTGCTCATAGAGCGTCTAGTTTAAAGAAACAATTGGTTCAAAGGCCGTTGCATATGATTTCTTACGTAACAATCATAATCTGTGACTTTGCAAGTGACGGCCAGTGGCCGCACAGATTTCAATTCCTTCTCAAAAAAAAGCATTAAATTTGGAACTTGGAGTTTGGAATTTATTGGTTGCAGTTTTAAAACAAATTGACAGGGGCAAAGCACAGCTGGCAAAGCGGTGCAATTTATTTTTGTAAGAACCGGGAATCGCAGTTTTATATGCAAATTTAATATTTTTATGATTTTTCGCTGGTGTGCCTTCTTGGCTAAAATATATTTAGGTTACCGTTGTTTTTCCTCTGTATATGAAATAACGAAATAAAAAAGGGGAAGATATCATTATTTGTTGTTGTTTTAGAAACAGAGCGATCCTGCTATGTCTTTGGTGTCGTGACAAATCATTGCATGTCCTAAAGACTGATGCTTCGACCGAATCCACAAAAAGCTCATTCAACTTAACATTAAATTTTACTAATAATATAGGGAAAAATTATTTAAATTCTATGCTGAATTGATGATTTTTGTCCAGATTAAGTTGACTTGTTTTAAAAAAAATTGATAGCTTTTGGGTTGCCGTGGTTTCACCGTTTCACAACAGTTTTCGCACAAAGCTCCATGGGAATGAAGCGCCATTGATTCATGTTATAAAAATTTGTTTTCAAAGGGTTTTTGTTAGACCCAAACGTCTTTACCAAAATTACATAAACCTGCTGCAATCTTCACTTTTTTATTTTTAAACGTGAAAAACATCGGCCCCCACTTTTCTTGTCTTTCTCAAGTATGGCACGAAAAATTTGATGGGTTGCGGGTTTTTCTTGCACTAGCGAGTTTGACAATCATCAGAGCAGTAACCGCAATGTTTTGTTGAGAGAGATGAATGTAGATCTTGCTGCATTGTTGATCTCACATCATCATCATCAAGTGCCATCTATTAGAAGTAGGTCGGCTATCATGGATCTCCAGCTGTTCCGATCTTCTGCTCTTCTTACACATCCATAATAGGTGTGTCCAACCCATTCTTTGATGTTTTTCATCGGTCTCACCTGTCCTCTCTACCCTTCAATTTTGCCTTCCAGTAACAATTTTTGGATCGACCTTGCTCTTATTACCCGGTACTTGTCCAAAATACTGGATTTTCTAGTCTTTATTGTTGACAACAATGAGCTTGTTGCATTTGCCATCTTTAGAACTTCTTCATTGGTTTTATGTTCCGTCCATGATACTCTTAACATTCTTCTATATGCCCACATCTCAAAAGCCTCTAATCTACTTTCCATTGTTTTGGTCAGAGTCCATGTTTCACAACAGTAACATAAAATAATGTTGCCCATAATTATTATACAACACTTCAATATTCTTTTCCTTGTTTGCATATTAATATTTCTTGATTTGAGTACTCTTGATATTTCGTGGAATGCACTTTTTGCTAACACTATTCTTCAGTTTACTTCTTTCTCACATCTCCCATTTGCAGTTAAGAGACCTCCTAAAAAAGACCATTTTGTCTGTCTGTTCTATAGATTTACCATCAAGCATAATGTTAACTCTAGGAGTAGGTGTTGTTTTTCCTCCTACATGTACCATCGTTCTGGTTTTAATGATGTTCCTTTCCATACCATATGGTTTTCCTGCTTCATTAACTGCTGTTACTAGGCTTTGTAGATCAGTTGGACAAAAACATAATTATTAGTTCAGTGTCATTGGCATACGGAAGGTTAATGATATTTAACACCTCCTATCAAGACTCCATTCATTTCTTGCACTTCCCTAATTAAATATTTTTTCAGACTGAGTGTACAAATTAAACAAACTGAATGACAAAACACAACCTTGTCTCACACCCTTTTTGATTTGGAATTCTGTTGTTGTACCAAAATTCTGTTCTAACAATAATTGTTGATTGTTCCCAATACATCTTTGTTATGATCTGCAAATCTTTCTCATGTATACCAATTTCATGAAGACATTCAACCATTTTAGAGTGCTTGACTCTGTCAAATGCTTTGGTATAGTAAATGAAACATACATGTATGTGGATCTCTTATTCTACTTTTCACATATTCTTCTTACATTGAAAATTCCTTCTCTCATACTCATTTTTGGTCTGAAACCACTTCACAGAATGCTTACTTCTAGGTTGATCTTGGTTGTTATTCTCACTTGTATTATTTTTAGCAACAGTTTGGTTACATGGCTCATGAGGTTGGTTGAGTATTCAGAACATTTTTGTGCCTTTAGCTTCTTGGCTCTTGGAATAAAGATTGATTGTTTCATATCCGTTAGTATATAGCCAGTGTTGTAGATTATATTGAACAAATCTGTAATGTTCTGCTCATCTAACACTTTTAGTGCCTCAGTTGGAAGGTCGTCTGGGCCTGTTGCTTTTCCATTTTTCATTAGGTGTATAGCATGCTCAACTTCTTCTGTCAAGATGTTTTGCCAGGTTCATACTTGAAACTGTGGTATTGGTTCTCTGTCGTCGTCATACAATTCTGCCACATATTTTACCCATCTTTGTGCTCTCTCTTCTTTGCCAAATAAGTTGTTCCCATTTTTATCTTTGATACACCCAGCACTGCTACTACCCCTGTTTTGGCGTGTGGCTTGTTTGACTTTCTTCTGCATTTCCCTAGTTCTAATTAAAAAATTGTTTCTCTAGAATCTCTATTTATGTACATTGATGATTGTACCACCCGTCCTTTGCTTTCTTACAATCATTTCTGATTTCTTTATTCAACCTTTGATAGTTTTCATAGTCTTTTCCCTTAAATTGCCTCTCATAAGAATTTCATGAGTCATGCACACTTTTTTTGCCTTTAGGCTTTTTCCGAAGTATTGTTTTAAGGGTTTCATTTATAGAAGTTTTTACATGCTGTTATCAATATTTTATTTGTTGTGGTTCTGGTGTAGTGTTTTTTCAATATTCAAAGACTCGTATTTGTTTTTGATTTCAATATTGAACCTTTCTTTGTAATCTTGTTCCTTTAGTAGGTTCAGATCTAGTTCCTGTCTTGTCTTGGCTCTTTCCAGTTTCTTTAGCTTGATTCTTAATTTTTATCTTGACTGGGTTATGGTCTGAATTGATATCGGCCCCTGGTTGCGTTTTTGCCTGTTGAATGGCATTTCTGCAATGTTGACTTATCATGATATAGTCTATCTGATTCCTTCTAATATCACCAGGATTTTTCCATGAATAGAGTTTTTGTGGTGGATGTTGAGACCATGTGTTTGCTATCATGACATTATTCTGTTCACAAAACTGAATAAGCCTTTCACCTCTGTCATTTACATCTCCTAGACCGAATTTTCCCACAACATTAGTACTGGTATAAGCTGTGGAACCTACATTAGCACTCATGACACCCATCACACACATAATTTTTCTGGATTTGGTACATTGAATTGAAAAAAAATAAATAAACAAACAAATAATTTGGGCAACCAACTTATAGGTCACCCCAATGTAGGGCTGGGCACCCCAGCTGAAATGCTTGGGAGCCCGAAGGGCTCCCTGAAATTTTCCTCAGAGCACAGCCTTCTTCATAGTTATTCAGTCTTTCACTATGGGACTGTGGACTACAGTGGCAGTCCACTTAATGTCTTCATTATTACACAATCTTGCAGTACGAGACCGTGGACCGCGGTGGCAGGCTATTTGATGTCCTTATTATTCAGTCTTGCACTACAGGACTGTGGGCCCCAGTGGCAGTCTTCATATATTTTTTTCAGTATTTCCCTACAAGACCACAGGCCAATAGCTCGCAAGTATCGTTTCTCAGTGGACAAAGAGATACAGGTATTTTGCCATAAACCTTGCCAGCAACAACAGTTTGGAGTAAAAGCACATAAATGTACATTTAGGTACAGGTTGTCACAAAAAATGGTGGTACTGTACATGGATGTACCTGCGTTTGTCACATCGTCAAGATTTTCTCCATCTGTGGGTTTGTCTTTTTCCTCTTTACCTCCTTCAGAGTTTGATTCTGTCATCACCTCAGCACTTCCTGATTGTGGCTGCTGATCCATTGCTGGTTGACCCAGTCCAGGGAAAAGACCAGGAGGAATCATTCCAGGAGGGGGAAATCCTAAGTGAAAGAGATGATGTATGTAGAATCACTGGGTTCAAAATTCAAATTTTGAACCAGAAGCAAGGTTGAGTAATCTCACGTGTCTTAATTAACCTTTCATTATTTTCAACTATGTCCTTCCCAGAAACAACGGCTATTAAGAAGCATACAGCTGTACAAACAAACCACATTTCTTTTCCATGGATGAGAATACATTATTTTTTGTGAAGCACAAGCTTTCAATTCTCTTTGGATTGCACAGAACTTTTTCAACTTATGGAATTTGACGTATGTTTCTGGGAGATCTAAATTTGTCCTTCAATTAAGCCATTGATCTTGAGAAGGTGACCTCATTAAACCTTGCAGCAGACTGTACCCACCTGGTGGTGGAATGCCCTGCACAGGTGGCAGATCCATTTCCTTAGGTCTTTCCCATGTAGACTGCAGTGTTCTGGAGTTGTAATAGTAAACACGTCCATCTGCTGTGCGATGTTCTGACCACTCACCCTTTGCAACAGGTGGTATACCCATCGGATGTATACCCAGGCCAGAGGGTGGAATACCAGGTGGAGGCAAGCGTGGCACCATCCCAGGAATCAGTCCAGGTGGTGGGAACCGTGGTGGGGGCATGCCAGGAACAAAATTTAATGATCCAGGTGGAGGCATTCCTGTATTGCTAAAAAAAAAGGTTCTCTAAAGATCACTAAAAATGTTCATTTCACCTCAGTTACAAATTCCTCAATAACCCATTGACTCCGGGTAGTGAGTCTTAACAAATATTTTACTCTGTCTAATGCCAGATGATTTTACTCGTCAACTGGGGGTGTCCTGGGGCACCTGAGGAGTGAATGGGTCAAGAGAGATTTAACTAAATCAGTGATATGATTATAAAGGATGTTTTGACAATAGTACAGCATCATCATAGATGCTTACTCTACATAAACCAAATTATTTGAATGTATAGTATTATTGATGCCATACTCTCATTATCAAAATAAAACGAAAAGGCCTAACAAACCCTCTTAATTTGGATTTTCATCTTTGCTCTTTGCAGCTTTTCCTTCAATGGCTTGCTTGATTCCCTTCTCTTGTGAGATGTACATGTATCTGACTGTGCAACAGGGTTGCAACCTACATTAAAAGTACCTTCCCAGTCTTGTATTATAAATACCCTGTTAAAATTAACTTAACAAATTGTCAGTTCGCACCCTACTTTGACAATGTTATGACGAAATTCATTGTCAATAACAGGATAGACGCATGAAAAACTGACATCGATTTGTTCTTTTACAACACCAAAAAAGGCAGAGGGGTCAAAATTAAGTCAAAACACGAGAAAAGTACTGGACAAAAATGGGAGAAACCTCAATTTCATTCAATCTGACACAAGCAATATCACGCCAGTTTCGCATAACTTATAAATTTATGTGTCTGTCCGCTTATTAACAACAAAAATTAGCCAATGAGCGCACGAGAATCCTGCAGTCATTGTAAAAATTTTATTTGACTTAGTGTGTCAATATTTACATGTTTTACCTTGGCAAGGAGAACTCATGAAACCACCAGGCTTACTTGGCAGTCAAATTTCTGAGGTCGTCACAAACAGTTTTATGAATATTAATTTTTAATCCTTGTACCTTTGGGGTTGAGGTTGCTTTGCAGAAGCCCCTACTCCCTGCTGCCCTACACTCTGTGATGGTGGGGGGTTTTGTTGTTTGTTCACTTGGGTTGTGTCCTGCTCTGTGGGTGTTTGTTGCTGCCCTTCATTTTGCCTCTGTAAGTGAATAAGAGGATCATGAAGCTTGTTCTCTTGAGGCCACTTTTGAAAAATTTGGTTCAAATAATTTAACACTCACAAAAAAACCAATAATTCTCAAAGAAAATGAGAAAAATCCACACGAAAACACCTGAAATTTAAAAAAAACTTAACATGCTATATTTCATACTTACTTCAGTCTCTTAGTCTGAATGACACTGAACCTTTTCAGATGAAGAGACTTGATCACACAATGTTTAAGCACGTTAAAATTATTCAAAGTTAATTACCTAATTGCACCTTGACCACAACTGCCAAACTGACTTTTTGCTTTAGACAATCATTTTGAGAAATAAAACATGAATTCTCTTTCCCACAGGCATCCCAAGCTCAGTGTGAGGGAAAGCCAACAAAAATATAAGGATTTGTATGGGAATCCCGCCAAAACACCTGAGTTAATAATTTTACCAAAAAAATTCTCAGTTAAAAAGCCTATAACGAATTGAATTGGTCATCATCAGTTCCTCAGTTGTCCACAGTTATAGTAAAATACCACAATGGCAATAAGGTTAGGCTTTTTAATTGATAATTTTTTCGTAAAATTATCTTCTCAGGTCTTTTAGCGGGATTCACATACAAATCCTTATATTTTCGTTGGCTTTCCCTAACATTGAGCTTGGGGCACCTGTGTCTTACCATGAGAACCAAGATGCCTATTGTTCAAACTTTTCAGTAAAAGTTAAAAATGGGTTGTACACTTTCTGTAAGTCGCAAGTAATGCATTGTTCATTCCTTTGCTGATTTCTTTGTGTCTATCAGACCATTACCTGTAATCCCTTGTCTCAGTTTGACAATCTTCAAAGTTACAGTACCGCTCAAATGTAAGTTACCAGTCGCGTCGAGTTTCAGGCGTGACGCGACGCAAATCGCGTCCTGCACGACGTCATTTAATTTCGCGCAGCGAGTAATGGTAACTAAGCTGCCTGCGACAGACGAGTCACAGACAATCTAAAATACCCCAGACAAAAAAATGCGAAAGAAAATTTGAACGAAGATCGTGGTATTAAACTGGAAACGGCAATTGCATTGTCAATAAAATTATGACCTTGTGTCGCCAAATAACATGTAGTAAAAACCTGATCTTATGCTGGTCTGTTGTTTGATATACAGACACGTAAGCTTACAGTATGCAAAAAGCCGTAAAGACGTTGTTGTACTGCCTGTGCGCTTCTTTGACTGTTAACTGTAACTTTTCGATAATTTCCGTCTCCACGTTTCACTTTTCCTGAGGCGCTCAAAACTTTATTACCTCCGCAAGTTTTGTTTTAAATTAAACGATCACGGACCTGACATTGCAGATCGTATGGAAACCAGGTTAATCTCGGCAAGCATCAGTGACGCCAGCCAAAATTCTCAGCAAGTTGTCGAGTAAATAAATAGCACAAAGTTTCCATTGAAGAATGAAGATTTGGTTGTACGTTTCACAAATTTTGTTGATCAATTGAAGGTTTTACAATTCTTAATTTGTACAGGGTTTGAATCAAGCGTCAGTTCGTAAAAATTCGAAGATGGTGGCTGTCAAGTTTACATGTAAAATTGTGATGAATATTTGCATAACTGCAAAACCATTGGAGAGTGTAATTTGCGTCTATCAACAAACTGGAACAAAAAAACGTTTTAGGGTTAGGGTTAAAATTAAAAATGTTCTTCCAAACATTATACACCATAACCAAACTGGATACGTGAAAGACCGATATATCGGCGAAACAATTAGATCAGTTTTCGATATTATGGATTTCACTGCAAAAGAAAGTATCCCGGGACTAATGTTATTTATTGATTTTGAAAAGGCATTTGATAGCGTAGAATGGGAATTTCTTCTCTATTGTTTGAAATTCTTCAATTTTGGCCCTAACTTTATCCATTGGGTCCAAACGTTCTACAGAAAAATACAAAGCTGTGTGATAAACAACGGACTTTCATCTGAATACTTTAATCTTGAACGTGGGGTACGGCAGGGGGACCCGCTCTCTCCTTACCTCTTTGTAGTTATTATAGAAACATTAACAATTGCAATTCGACAAAATAAAGATATCAAAGGTATCTCTATTGGGAATGAGGAGACAAAAATTCTTCAATACGCAGATGATATGACAGCAATACT
>NC_090874.1:1785316-1795316 GCF_036669935.1 Montipora foliosa
ATCTAAATCCGGATTTCCGAATCGAAAGCACTCTATCTATCCGAAACCCATTTCTAATTTGATGAAATTAATTATAAAGCGAAAGCAGTTTTTGCACAGAAAGCAAGAGAGATGCCAAAGTTTGAAGTGGTATATGTGACGATTAATGAAGTGACTAATATCTTCTTTATCTTGCTATACGAATTGTAGTTTTAAGATCAGATCACACAAAAGAAAAAATTCTCAGGTGTGCAAACACTGTCGCATGACGGTATGCAAACAACGGTGAAACAAACATCGAGTTGTGCGTAAAAAAAACATTGAATTCCTTTTGACAGATGGGCCTAAAGCGATGGGGTTGTTTTGAACACTTTAATAATTGTGGACTCAAAATAATTTTGCTGTGTAAAGATTTCGGATAGACAAAGCATGTTACAGTTGTAGGTTTTCCTGACATTCCATCACGTGTCGGATAGTCTGAATTTTAATATCCCGACTCGAGACAAACAAAAACAAATGTTGATTTAAACGACAACTGTACTACATGTATATCTCTCCCCTTGCCAAACTGCTTACGATTCACATTTTTGTGTTTCCTGAGAGCAAAGTTAACAGTATGATTAATTTCGGCGCACACCAGCAAGCTGTATGTCGACTTTTCAGTCAACAACGACTAGACGCTTTTACGTCTGATAAAATGCGTGTTTGCTATGCATCTGGGGCTTTCACAAACAAATCCAAAAGGCCAATTAATAGCGTGCACGATCCTCCAGTTGATGTACTTAGAGATTTTTTTAACTCGCGCACGACACAATTCCTGTAGTGCGCGACGCGATTCCTGTAGCACACGACGCGATTCCCATAGCGCGCATCGCGCGCGAGGGTGGTAACTTGCATTTGAGCGGTACTGTATGTCTTACTAATCATAGTATTTGATAAATCAGGTTTACACAGCATCTTTGGAAAGGCTTTGGCTCCTCTCATTCTAACTTCCTGCTTGGCTTTGCATGTTTAATAATAATAATAATAATAATGATGATGGAAGCCAAAATGTAGACAATGACAGTTGGGCTTAAAGGTTAGGCTTCCCAGAATTATTGAATGTATGGCAAAATAAACAGTTCATAAAGGAATAAAAATGTATTTATAGCCAACAATGAGTCATACCTGAGTATGCTGTACTGACTGCTGCCCTTGTTGCTGATTAGGAGTCTGAGCCTTCAGTGGCTGAGTAACCAGGTTCTTTGGTTTCTCCCATGCTGACTCCCTTGTACGTGCATTGTAATAGTAAAGTTTTCCTTCAGAAGTCTTGTGTTCAAGCCACATATCTCCATTAGAGTCAATCATGGGAGGACCTTTGCTCTGCGTCTGAGATAGATTTTGCTGCATTTGCTGGTTTGTCATAATTTGTGGTGGAATTTGATTTGGCATCATTGGTCTTGACTGATTTTTAAAAAATAATAATTTGTAAACAATAATTATTATTATAAACCTTGCTCATTTTTCTTCTTGGTTTAAACTCTTTTTGGATCAAAAGTTCATTTATATTTAGTTGTTCAGATTAAATGCTGGTTACGCAACCAAACAAAAACAAGCTGTAACAAGGTTGCTGCCTAACGGTCGCCGGTCGCCTGGGGCGCCTTATTTGCGAGTGCGGGTGACCAAATTTCTGAACAAGTAGCCCAAACGGGTGCCTTACTTGAGTCATCCTCACTTTCTTGTAAATGTGATCCAAGCTGGAATTAATTAGGAATTAATTTTCTTAGGAAGCAGCCTTGTGTAACAATAATTGTGATAAGACAGTTTCTAGCCTGACAACGTGCAATGGAGATGCGTTAATTTTTCATATGGATACTTGCAGGCGTAAATGACTCACCGTATTTACCCGTGTATAAGTCAACCTTTTATGGCCTCAAAAGAAGCTCCAAAAATCAACCTCGACTTACGGTATACAAGGGTGAAAGATTAAGAGCCAAGTTCCAGCTAAATAATTTATTCAAAAAACAAAAGGTTGGCTTTTCATCTGGCGGCAAAAGACTTCAAAATGAATGTAAGCAATTCCAGTTGAAATGAAAAAGGATTTGTCCAACTCTAAATGTTGAAGATACTCACTAACACAAATAATTATGAAATAGACACTGGAAATTTTCAGTCACCAAAGGCGGAAAGCTCAAAAAGGCATTTCTGTTTCTTCAAATAAAACACAATCGTTCAACTGCTTAGTAACCTGGCACAATACCTCATGTTTGCGTGCAAGCATCGACACTCACGTTGCCTGAAAATGCTGTTTGATAATGATTGTTTTTTATTCTGTATACAAACCTGGCTGATTTAAATGCATTTGCAAACTTGGTAGTGTTTGGTTTATGAGTTTTTCGTTTTGCGTGCCACGTGAGATATTATAAATCAAGGACCAATTAAACCTTGCATGTTTCGCATGACTTTTGAAGTCATTTTCAAACACTGACTCCAGCTTCTGTGATGAAATGTGCTTATCCTCTAAAGCCCTTTATCCCTGGACAGCCAAACAGGTTAGTTTGAGGTCCTGATTTTTTTTAGGTATTCACAGTTTCAGAAATCAAAGAATACAAGATTAGTATCCCATGAATATTCCCTTTTTACTTTTTTTGCCATCAAAAATGGGGGGTTGTCCTACACACGGGATTGACTGATATGCGGGTAAATACGGTAATTCAGTAGTAAATGCATTCATAATAAAATTATGTTTATCGTAATACGTAAGGTACTGTAGTTTGTAAATTTTTAGCAGGATTCAGTCAAGTTAAAAATAAATGAAGGATGCCAAAGGTTTCTGGCTTTGCTTAGTCCACTCAGGTTGTTCCATCATCATTACATGCTATGCTTCTATAGAGGATATTACATGGTCACATGGAGATTGTTGAAAAATATTTCACGAGTAAGCAGGGTGAAATATTTTTCATCACGAGAAGAGAAGTTTTGTAACTCCAAGCAGCCATATAATATTCTATATACTATATAAACACCAGTGAAATACTAATTTATTTCCTAAAAGGCATCTGAAGGTGCTATTTTCATATCTAACCACAGCAACAGTGATATTTTCATGTGTGAAGATAACATGTTACCTTTACGTGTGAATATATCGTGTTTTCGAGCAAAAGGTCACTTCGTATTTCATTGGTGTTTCCATAATAAAAACAGTTATTTGTGTTTAGTTCAGGAAAAATGAGACAATATTTGCCGTATACATTATAGTACCGTAAATTAGAGTTTTTCCCACATTCCAGTTGCTGTATTCCAGGAGACAATAATAATATTGTTTGATATTTCGCTGGAGTTTTGTTAATCAATCGATCCTCAAGTATGGTGTTACATTTATTGTTTTAAATGACAAGATTATTGAATGGGCTGCTACTTTCAAGGGGATTGTTACTTTCGGGGGGAGGGGGGGCAGCGTTACTTTCGGATTTAACAGAAGCGTAAAAAACTAATGTTACTTTCAGGGAAGGGCTGTTACTTTTAGAATTCTATGGTAGTTATTGACTTAAGAAAAAGGATCCTTATATTTGGATGCTTGAAAAAGTTCAGTACCTGGTATTACACAATGTTTTTGGAATGATGTCAAACAACTCCATCAAAAGGGCATTACTCTTTCAGATTTTCAATTGACGGGGCTGTCTAAAGTTTCAAGTTTTACAGCTACTGATCTTGTTCTTTTTTTTACGAGATTTCATCTTTATACTCATAAACTAGCCAAAGCGTCAACTTGTATGTAAGTACAGTGTTGTATTTAAGAGCAAGTTGAATTCTCTTATTCAAATTGAACAACAAGTAGCACTCAGTAGTATTTGTCTGACAGCTTTCTCGAACAAATGGAAAGAAAACCTTTTCTCCCCTAAATCCAGTACTTGTCCCAATAGAGCGTCTAGCCACTCTATGGAGTTTCCTTGCAAACGATAGTTCCTTTTCCCTTAAATAATCCACCTACCACTCCTGTATCATTTGTGTCTTAAATTTAACAAATTGATGTCAGTTTTTCATGCGTCTGTCCTGTTATTGATCATGATTTTCATCATAACATTGTAAAAGTAGCTGTGGATCCACAAGGCGATAGCTGAGTGGATCCGCAGACTACTTTGACAATGTTATGACAAAATTCATTGTCAATAACAGGACAGCCACATGAAAAACTGACACCACTTTGTTTTTTACAATAACAAAAAGGCAGAGGGGTCAGAATTAAGTCAAAACACGAGAAGAACGCAAGACAAAAATGCGAGAAACTTCAATCTGATGCAAGCAATATCGCATCGTTATCGCATAAATTATAAATCTACGTGTCTGTCTGCTTATTTTCAATAAAAATAAGGCAATGAGCACGAGATAATTTGGCAGTCATTGTCATATAACCTATTGACCCCTGGGAGTGAGAATTTACAGCTTTTGAAACAGATTTTACTCCGTCTAATGCCAGACGATTTTACTCGTCAACTGTGGGCGTCCTTGGGCGTTTGAAGTGTCAATGGGTTAAAAAATTAAAATTAAAAAGTTTTGAGTTAAGAACCCTAACCAAAAATAATTATTGATTCAGCATTTTACTCATGAAAGGTAAAACACTAATCAATTCAGCTGCATAGAGAAGGACAAACTGGAACATAACATTTAAAAAGAAACCCTGACACACTGACTTACTGTGCCCAACAAAATGAACTGAAGACACATATAACTACAGTATCTGAAAAAAAGTACCTGTAAATTTGGTAACATAGGTGCACTTCCTTGTTGCCCTCCAAAAGGTGGTCCCTGAACATTGTTCATCACATTCCTTGGATCAAATGGTCCTCTCATGAATTGCCCAGGGGGTTGACCTAATAGAGATGCTCTCTGCCCGGGTCCCAAAGGTCCATGCAGTGCAGGCATTCTTATGTTAGGTGGTATAGCTCTTTGAGACATTAGGGGAGGTGGCATGTTGTGTCTCATTGTTTCTTTCTTTTATTACCTGAAAAGGAAACTGGATACGTTAACGGAGGTTCAATTTCCTTTGAAGGATAGATGACGATGTGAAATTAAATGTAATCGTAAATTTTCTGCCATACGACCTCATACCTAATTTGTAAGACTTTTAACTGTACATGTAATTTGCACTGAAAAAAAAGAACTGATTAAGAACCAACTTGCGTTTTGAATGCATCTGTCCATTTGAGAAGCTGAGACCATTATTCAAGATATTGAACGAGAGAAGTAAATCAGACTTCTGCGTTGACACATACATTAAGGGGAAGCTTACCGTTAACTTTAAATCCAGGAAAAGCGTTTTTCATGAAAGCGTTGTCAATGCAACTTCTATCTAAATTTAACTTTAGCTAAACATATCTAGGACAGCTAGTCATGTCCAATCTGTTACAGGAAGAATGCGAAGAAACGGGAACTCAGATAACAAGCAATTGGAAGCAATGTTACGCTTAACAAAAGGGTTGATCGTGCGGCCATTTTCAATTCCCATCATGCATTACCAATCATAAAAGACCCCGGATAGACCACAGGTTCACCACCCTCTGTTGGTGTTCGTGTTGTGGCGACTAAACCCCATTTACATGCGCCAAAAAATCGGCACGGCACGGCACATTTTTGGCACCTTGCCCAAACCATTTCGGCACGGTACTACCCATTTACCCGATCAAAAACTAAAGATTTTTCTCTTACTCGGCGCGGTTCCAATTTTTAATTGGCACTCCTAATTTCCGTCTGTTTTATACCCGAAAATGGCGGATAGACAACAAGCAATCATTTTGCATCGCGCGTTAAGCGTAAAATATGCCTTACATCAAAAACGGATTAGCAATTACTATTTTGCGAGCCAGTCTATTGTGAGATAGTTGAAGTGAAGTTGAAGTTCAAAACGTTGATAGTCTATTCAGGGAGGAAAGATATCGAGATCTCTTTGAAAAACCCAGAAGAAAAAAAAAACAGAAAAATACCTGGTTTTTAATAGTTGTTTTTTGGTCCTCGTCGGGCCAGCTTATTCCACGGTTCTTCAGGTTTTTCTTTGGCGAACGGAACGTGTTTGTATCTCTTCGGCCGCCATTTTGTGACGATTACGCATGCGCCAGGAGTGGATTTATGACAAAAAGGTCTGGAACGGCACGGGAGAGCGTTTACACGAACGTCAATCTCGGCACGGTGCCTCGATTACCAGTGCTGAGACTACCTCCAGGAGGTAGTCTTGGCACTCCAAGAATTTTGGGCACTGGTGCCACATTTCATTTGGAACCGCTGCGTTTACATGTGTAAAATTTGGAGTGCCGTGCACAAAAATGGTCAGCACGGTGCCAAAAATGTGCCGTGCTGTGCTGAGTGGGAGGGCCCGACGGGAAAATAGTTGACCTGAGGTCATGGTGCTCGATCTGTACGTCTGTACGCCGTGAATCATCCAAAACTTGCTCTCAAAGTAAACAGTCTTTGGATTCAAAATGGCAGTCAGGTGTTAAGCAAACACACTTCAAAATCTATAGAAAAAAAGGAAGTGATTTTTTGATCATAGAACAAATGATAAAAAAAGAAAGACATTGTTAATTTAACATGGTGGTCGTGACGTCATGTGAAAACAAAAGCGGGGGAATGCTGGGAAGTTCACTTCACACTCATTCTATTTGATCCCCCGACAAACGGGGACTACACCAGGAGTCCTCGCATCCTTTACTGGTGGAATCAGAAGCCCGGAGGGGGGAGGACTTCCATATAAAAAGGCCGGGGGTGCTCGTCGGAAATTTTGAAAAGGACCCCTAAGAGGTACCAAACTTTTGTCTTGTGGGCGTGGCATGAAAGTTTTTTCACCCCTAAGAGGTATCAAATTATGGGTTTTAATTAGACAAAATAAAAAAAAAAATTGTTAATTATGAAAGGTCTCTTGTCATAATTTTTCAGCTCAGTACCCTAAAAGGTACCGCTAAAGCTCCCGCTGTGGACCTTTTGAGGCTGACCACCCTAAGAGTTACCAAAACCGCTTTTTAAACCTATAAAAGGTACGACGAGCACCCCCGTCTTTTTTATATGGAAGTACCCTCTCCCCCTGGGATCCGAAGAGAGGAGTCACTCCATGATCAGTGGTTTTCCTTTTTTCCTTTTTGTGCTACATGGTAAATTTGAGAGTGATATACAAGGTGATTGACATTGCATCTGTAAGTGCTGTACAAAGCATATTACCTATGCAGAAGCACACAATAATCCCTTTATTTCAATCTCAAGGTTATTAGCCGAGCACGAGTACTGCACTAATTGGGGAGACCACAAATAAACTGAAACCACAACTAAAATCAAATAAAATATTGGTTTTTGAGGAGAGGAGAAAACCAGAGTACCCTGGGAAAAACCTCTCGGAGCAGAGTAGAGAACCAACAAGTTCAACCCTCATATGGCGTCGAATACGAGAATCGATCCCGGGCCACATTGGTGGTAGGCGAGTGGGGAGCAGGACTGGCGCAGTCGTGAGAGCACATCATTTTGAAGCGGGAAGAAAATTAATTCTCTAACCGGCGGTCGAGAAAAGATAAGCCTAACCCTAACCCTAACAAAGTGACGCCTAAAACAGCCAAAACAACGTGACACATAGACTGCGAGCAGTCCCTTCATAAATCAGTCGAGCGGCCCGCTTTTCTGAAGCAGTCGTGTTTTGTCACGCAAACGAATAAAAAGACCGAGTTCATGTTATATGTTAGCGTGGCAAAACACCACTGCCTTAGAAAAGCGGGCTGCTCGACTGATTTAACATAACAAAGGACCCAGTCGACACTTTGTGTGATCTTTCATTAAAGTATTTGCTTTCAAACTTTATTGCCGAGCAAATTGCATCGCGCCGTAATATGTATACAGCGTGTATATATATATATATATTTTTTTTTTTTTCCTTGAGGTGAACAGATTTTCGAAGAGCGCTCAACTGATATAGGAGCAGTATATATTCTTGCATGTTGATCAGTTCAGGACTTCAGGAGTGATAAAGTAAAGTCAATTTATTTAACGTCGGTAGTTCCTTCAGTTATGAAACTGGTATCAATGGAAGCCGACGGTGCGCCTTTTACCCCCCTCCCTCTGTCAGTGCTCCGTTTCACGGATATTTAAAGCTATAGCTACACGGGTCAGAGGAAAGTGGAAACAGACGTTGAAGTCACCGAGGATCGAATTGGGGACCCCTTGCTCCGAAAGCCGCGCATGCACTAGTCAACTGAGCTACGCCTGCAAATGTTGGTTTTTGAGGAGAGGGGAAAACCGCAGTACCCGGGGAAAAACCTCTCGGGGCAGAGTAGAGAACCAACAAACTCAACCCACATATAGCGTAGAATCCGGGAATCGATCCTGAGCCACATTGGTGGAAGGCGAGTGCTCTCACCACTGCGCCAACCCTGCTCCCCTTCATCGTTTTATTACTACAACTTTGTTTCGTATGGCCAAAGGGTGACCATACTCATCAGTCGTTAATGTTAATGTTCGTTGAATGTTTAGGATACTTTCTGCATTGTTTAGGATACTTTCTGTTTTGTACCTGCTGTCCTGGACATCATGGACTACTGGATGTTAGCGTCCAGAGTATCGATACGGTTCACACTAAAGATTAACTGGCTGTATAAGAAGGGGAGTGGGCATACAAAGTCCAGAGGGCCTCAAACATAGCGACTTCTTTTACAGCCAGGATCGATCGTGTCGCCAGAAAGCGGTAGTTACTAATCGTAGTTACTAATCGTATTTCAGCTTTCAAAACCATCTACATGTGGCGTCCCTCAGAGGGGTCTATTCCTTTTGTACATCAATGATTTTAGTAACTGCTCTATTGTGTTTGATTTTCACCTCTTTGCAAACTATTAAAATTTATTCTTAACAGACTCATCCTTGGATTCCTTAGAAACTAGAGTGAATCAAGAATTGAAACATGTCCATGATTGGTTGTGTTCTAACAAACTGTCCTTACATATTGATAAAATAAATTTTGTTATTTTCCGCCCTTTTCAGAAAAAAAAGCGGCTAAAACCATCTTGTTAAAAGTAAAACAAACACCAATTAAACAAAAGTACCATATCAAATATCTTGGAGTAGTAATAGATGCTCATCTTAATTTCAAGGAATACATTCATCAGTTAAGCAAGAAAATCTCTATAGGGGCATTGGGATCCTAGCTAAGTTGCATCATATTGTTTCTCTTACTATTTTAAAACAGATGTATTTTTCTCTTAGTTACCCTTTTCTTATATACGGTGCCACCATCTGGGGCAATACTTCCGTAAGTAGTCTAAATCCGTTAATTGTATTGCAGAAAAAGGCAATAAGAATCATTACCTTTTCCCAGAATAATGATCTCCTTTGTTTAGAGATTTGAACATTCTGACATTCCTTGATGTTATATATTATTTGAATTGTACTTTTATGTTTAAATTTCATTTAAATGTGCTCCCATCTTTCTTCAGTAATCTCTTTACCCCTATATCTTCAATGCACAAGTATGAAACTAGGCTGGCCTCTTGCTAGATATACATTTTGTATTCCTTCCGTGAGAACAAACTATGGTAGATTTAATATTCGCTTTAAAGGAGGTTTTCTTTGGAATAATCTTGAAGAATCTCTCAAGAGTCGTAGCCTTTGCAACCTTAAACGGTCGTTAAAAAAATTATATTCTCGAGTCTTATTAAGTTTTTTTTTCTCTTGTTGTTGCTGTTGTTTTGTTTTCCAATTTTCTCTGAACGATGACTTATGTGTGCGGGTGTGCTTGCTTTTTCTTCATACTTGTGCCTCCATGTAACAACTGAGAAAAATAATTTGAAATAGTTTATTAGTTTGCCTCCTAGCCAGATTTGCTCTTTAGTTATTTCTAGGTTGCTTTATACCTTACATATGTGATGTTGTCCTTTTTTCCCTCTCTCTTTTGTCATTGTATGGTATAAATAAAGATGTTTGTTGTTGTTTTTGTTGTTGTTGTAGCTGGTGTTGAAAAGACGCGTGGTCCTTAATGGGTTTTTGTTCCTTTAGTTATTATTGTTCAAATAAAGTTGAG
>NC_090874.1:1800316-1832816 GCF_036669935.1 Montipora foliosa
AAAGACACCTGTTTATTTTAACTGGAATTTTGATATTTATTGGTCTGCCATTACTAACTTTAAAATCTTGAGAGAGCTGGGTCGAGGAGAAAATGACGCCAAAGACTCACTGAAGAATGCAATGCATGTGTACGCGGCTGAATCAATATGCAGCATGGGAGTTTCGGGCTTTCAGACTTTTAAACTCGTGTTTTGCATATGTAATAAGTTGCGTTTACACACTGAAATTTTAAGCTAGTGAGTAAATGACATCACTTTTCACTAGATCCAACCCTCTGAGGTCCAATAGGTCAGTTTTGAACGTGAGTAATGGCAGACCGTGAAATCCAAACCTTACACTCAAAATAAACAGCCTTTGGATAAAAATCAAAGCTCAAAATTTCACCAGTCAGGTGTTAAGCGAACACGCTTTCAAACTCTGAAGAATAAAAGAAAATGATTCTTTGATCACAGTAGCACTTTAACAATGTCATAATAATATTGTTCAATGATCTAACAGCTGAAAAAGTTGATTCTGTTTGTTGTCCTACTTAGCTACTACAACTACATTTTTCACTTTCACCACCTTCCCCTGCTCTTAGGCCAAGGTTAGTACTATCTCCTAGAACAAAAGCTCTTTGATCAGAATGGTTGTGTTTAACATGTCTATTGACCAGCCCAGCTAGCATTGTAAATGCTTCGGTTACATTTGTGGCACTTTTCGCACTGGTCTCTATAAAGGGCATATCATTAATTGCTGCCCACTCTGCTCCGCTCTCGGTTGAAACTTGACGCTGTGAATTGAGATCTGTCTTGTTTCCAACCAATATCATCAGCACCCCTTCATTAGCATACATCTCCACCTCATTAAGCCATTTGTTAAGATTGTTAAAAGTTTCCTTTTTGGCAATGTCATAGACAATCATGACTCCATGAGCTCCTCTGTAGTAAGATGACGTTATGGTTTTGAATCTCTCTTGGCCAGCTGGGCAAAAAAAAGACAGTATATAAACAAAACTGAGAGAAGTGATCCTGGCAGTTAGCTAGACAATTTAAGCAATTGTCTCTTATAGACACCAAACAAATTCAGGTTGCTTCAACAGGAATCGAACCAACCTAGTGGCTTCATAGATCAGTTGGTTTGCTCTAGAAATATTAAATTATTAGTTGGTAGAGCATTGTACTGGCATCCCAGAGGTCATGGGGTCAAATCGCATTGGAGCCACCTGAATTTTTGTCCAGGTAAGTGCGGGGGTCACTTCTCCCATTCGTCTATAACCTGCACTTCAAATACTTACATTTATTTCATATCAATTTAGTTACTCAATTAATTTAGCTGGTCAATGGAAAAAGCCAAATTGATTTTTACTGATTATCTAAATAAATAGCTTAAGGTAATTCCCATGAAAATGATGTACTATCCAGATTTTTTTAAACTTGGCACAATTGATATTCATACACAGGACATTTTGAAAATGCAATAAAAAGATCGGGTCACCATTCTTGTTTTCACACTGTATGCCCTTTATTCTAAGTGTTTTTTACCGAATTTTGCGAGAAGTGCTCGAAACTAGACCAACTGGAAAAATTGTTGTTATGTAGCAAAAGCTACTGAATATTACAGAAAAATTGAACCTGCTTGTTTGTCTGGGCTATAATCTTTAAGATTTTAAATTGCTCAATCTTGCAAAGAACTGTAAGCAAATTGGACCACTACAGTCATCACCTTGCACTCAGTGTCAGGCTCCAAATGCAGTTTCCTGTCATTTATATGTAAATACTACAACTTCTACTACCAAACTTTTTTCTCGTTAAAATATGTTTTCTGTGTACCTATTATGAGTAAATAAAAGAATTTCAAATGGCAGGTCACCCTGCTCGTTTTTTTTTTGCAACAGGACGATAAATGGATGGGGGCAATTTGGCTTCAAAATGATCATTTTCTGCGAAAGTACTGGTGCAAGTTCCAAAACAACACCTTCTTAACCGAGAAGAGTTATCATAATCACACATAAAAGCTTTTGAACAGCAAAGTGGTCTTTATCGCCTCTTTTCAGATGGCTAGTGTGAAACGACATCTCCAAAGTTGCGATGTTATGCGCAACATGAGATGCGCAGTGCAAAACAAGGGAATCACCTTAAGCCAAAGCCTCATCACTCTGTCAATCTTGCAAATTACCAATATTCATCAGTTCATGCATTCACAGGGCTTCAAACTCAATATCTAACTTTCTAGTACCCTGGGTGCCAAAGGAATTTCTCATCAAACCAGTTTTGACTTGACAAGATTCTGAAGTGAAATGAAGTGATGCTATTAGTCTCTCCCCTCTGGGTTTTTCAGGACTAATTTACAATGCTTTATGGGGGACTTTAGCCAGACTGCTTATTATGCAATTTACAAATTGATTTTGGGAAGTGAAAGATGCTGCCTTCCAGATAAGGTCAGACCACAACACCGGGGACTACGTTCCCTACTCTTATTGAATAGTGAGTGGGTTCTTTAACATCCCATACTATTTAATTTCCAGCAAGCTCTATGAGATGGGACCTCCGGTTTACAATCCTTATCTGAGAAGACTTGAATGTCTAAGCATTTGCAGGTGTAATTACAAAGGCAGCACTTTCTCCTCAGTTATTTTGAGACCCTGAGTGTTGGTCTGGCCAGAGTCTAACTCGCGACCTACTGTATGACAGCCCGATGCTCAACCAGATGAGCCACCATTGCGCGGGGTCCCCCATTGACGAGTAAGATCGTCTGGCGTTAGACAGAGTAAAATCTTTAAGTGTCACTCTTAGGAGGGAAAGGGTTAATTAAAACAGGACTTCAAAAACAAAGAGATCATTGCCTAACAGCAGTATGGAACACTTCAAAATGCGAGAATATCTCCATACCAAATTTCTCCTAAGGTGCAAGCTTAATTTTTTTTCATGAATTTAAATTGAGTAAAATAAATTTCCTTGATTGCTGTAAAATGAGCTTGAGACAGGCAAATCGATAAGCAAATTTAACTTAGTTTTAATAGGTCTTTTCATGTTGTCAAAGCCGTTATTCTGTATGTGGAGGCATTGAGGCAGCACCATACCGTAAGCCTCCTTGTCCAGTTGAAAAGACCAGTTTCTCTTGAAGTGGCTTTGTTTTCCAAACCTCTCAGGCCAAAATCATGCAACACTGTTGGTCGCATCTCATGTTGAAAACAGGTTTTTCGATTTATCCAATCAGAAACTTTCTCAACCATAATGTCCAATCAGCAAACAAGTTCAATTTTTGAACTGATTTCCCGCTTGGAACTGAGGTCCCGGCTCATGCCACCACAGGATTTTTTTTCAGTCCTTGGTCTTAATGCCTGCAATAGATCGTAAGATGATCACATAGGCCAAGATCATCTTTCTTGCTTTTTGAGATGTATGCACACACATCCCAAATAAGGAGTTCTAGGAACAAAACAATCGATCATGCAGAAACCGGGCACTGTTCGGAAACCACCTTTTTCCAAACTGTGGTTAATTAAAAATGCAAACATTATTCTCCGCTTTCCGTTTGTTCAAAGTTGAGCTTAACCCTAATTCGATTTTTCAAAAGTAATGATTAACATTCCACAAAGAGATTTAACTTCAAATGGATGGTTGGTTTAAACCTGCTGTTTTCGATTCTGAAAAAAACCCATAAGCTTATTAATTTTTAAGAGTACAAACGTACACACCACAAATTATAACACCGAGCATTACATTTTTAAACGACGAACAAAATTTATAATATTCGTCGCTTCGCGGGTACAGCTTGGTTAAGATTAACTTACCTGTGTCCCAGACTTGCAGTCGAATCCTTTTACCATCGAGCTTGATTGTTTTTACTTTGAAATCTACACCAATTGTGTTAACGTAACTCTCTCTGTGGGAGCAGTCGACATAACGTAGAAGAAGACAAGATTTTCCGACTCCTGAGTCGCCAATCATGAGAACTTTAAAGAGATAATCATATTGAAGGTGCAAGTCTACGTTTAATTCCGGGTCCATCAGTACAATACCAGCTAGAAGGAACAGACCGCGCTCACCATTGTTAAATCAGTTCTTGCTATCAAATCGAACGTTTCATCAAAATGTCAAACGGGAGACTGGCACGAGCTATTTTTCCCTCGCGTGACGTCATTAAATTAGCCTAGGTGGTAGTAGCCTGCTTGCAGGCGGCAGATGTTGTTGTCGTCACGAAACACGAATCAGTAGACTGCGCGCAGTCGCTTCATAAATTAGGAAGGATTACGTTTTTGCAAACTTTGACCGTGTAGCACTTTTATTTGAACAGACTTAACTGATTAGAGTGTAATGTGAAGTGCTAGTTTTCTACCCCATATGAACTATGTGAGCGTTAGCCCTACTAATGGAAATGGGCCCACACAAGGACAGAGAAAAACTCTGACCAGAGTAACCATCCTGACCACTCTGACCAACTCTGACCACCCTGGTCAGAGTTTTTCTCTGTCCTTGTGTGGGCCCATTTCCATTAGTAGGGCTAACGCTCACATGGTTCATATGGGGTAGAAAACTAGCACTTCACATTACACTCCAATCAGTTAAGTTCCTTCATAAATTAGTCGAGCGGCCCGTAGTGTTTTGTCACGCAATCGAATAAAAAGACCAAGGGAGGCTTGGGAAGAGGAGAGAAAGAACGGACTGCACCAACATAAGGGTGCGTTCCTTTTGGATGATCCAAAAAAGGATCATTGATACAACATCACTTGGATCTCGGTGCTTCAAAGGGACCGATAAATCCATTCTGGGAAAGTATTCTTCAGTTCCTTTGATGCATGGTGATCCAAGTGATTTTGGATCAGTGACCCTTTCCAGTTTTTGGATCAGCCCAAAGAAACGCACCCTAAGCACCAACCTCGGAGAACCAGGGGCAGTCATTCGAGACGGGACGAGGACTGGCATTAAGTTTTCAATTAAGGCGAAAAGAGCGCCTAGGAACATAATTTTTAAAAGCTTGCCGTTCTTAAAGAAAATTATCGCATAGTTTAACACTGTGTCAATCATCGAGGGCGGAAAGATTCCAAACTAACTTCCAGAGTTTTGAAGCAAGCAATCGTGGACAATCTTCCTCTCGGTGTACGTTAGATCAGTGGGTTGATCTGATCGGCGTAATTACAAGTTGAGAAGCTTAATATTTTGAGCAAGAGCCGAGGCAACGTAGATTTGATTTTAGTGGTGTACTAGAGACCTTTTTGACAACCAACAACAACAAAAAAACACGCGACTGGTTTTAGGACGTGGTATGCCTTCGGCATTCCACGTAATAATGGTATTGCTGAAACCAGTTGGTAGCACAGGCATAACATACTTGCCCGATAGGAGAGCTTCGACCGCAAATTTTTGTTTGTGTCTATTCCATTGAATCAATAAAATATACAGGATCTTCAAAACAGAATTTGAAATAGGATTTTGGCGCATATGACCTCTCATGCTGTTAGGGCAGATCAAACAACGTTTAAGAAGGCATTATATTCAAAATGGGACTACGGTCGGCCAAACCTAGCATGATCGGCGCTCAAACTAGAAAGCAGACGCAGACAGCTGTGTCGGGCTTGTTGGCCCTCGTCAGTGCGCCGCAGCTAAAAACAATGAGCCTCAGTGACACTTCACCTATATCACATGTGTCGCCCGTTATTCTAGAAAGAGCCATAAGATCGGATTGCGTAAAAGTCACGTCACGAACAATTTTGCGACAATTGCCCAAAGAGCAACCCCTCAACTGATCATGTCAGCGAACGGCCAATAATACGCTTCTCCTTCAGATAGAGAGTAGTTGCACACTTAAGCTGAAATTTTAAGCCGTGCCAAATAAGTGCCTTTCAAATAAAATGTTGGGTTTTTTTTATTACACGGGTTTCCGGAGTTTCTAGGAACAACCTCTCGGGGAAGAGTTGAGAGCCAATAAACCATGCACAGAGGACGCCGAGTCCAGGAATCGAACCCTGAAGACATTAATAGGAGGCAAGTATTGCCGCAAGTGCTTTCAACCTGGGCAAAAATGAAAGATACCAGTGGTTACACAGTTCTGGTTCCCTGTGGCTCAGTAAAGCTTATGTAACTCGAGGACGGAGACATCATGAACAACTGCGTCATAGTTTCTTGAGATAATTCTCGAGCGATTTAGAGACGCAGTCTATATGAGGGAGTAGTCGTTGACAGTAACATGCTGTGCAGAGTCACCTTCGCACAACAGAGGACGTTCATTAAAACTTTGCCTCGTTACAGTCCTTGGAAAAATTGCCGATTTAAAGTGACTACCGGAAAAGTCACATGATAGTGCCCTGTCTCCTCTAAAACAAAGAAAAAACGAAAAAGTATTTAAAAAACATTCAAGTCGGTGCTCGGAAGAAAATCTTAGTTAAAATCTTGATTCTAATCATAATCAACAATGAAATGATATATGAAATGGATCATATATGAACTGCGGATATGAAATCAAGTGAAGCTATGATCCTCGCAGTTATGAACGCAATTTTTTCAATTGCGTAAAGAAGCCTGAAAAATTCCGGACCTCTGGGGCCTGTTTCTCGAAAGTCCCGATAACTTTTCGGGCCCGAAAAGCCAGTCGTCAAACTGCAATCTGCTTAGTTTGAAAAGCTAATCCTTTAACATGTTTTTGGTGTAAGAAAAACAAAGAGGATTGCGAAGTTTGATGGCTTAGAACCTCGGCGTTGCGAAGATATAAATGGAATTGTGGAACCCGAAATAGGCCCGAAAAGTTTCAGGACTTTTGAGAAACAGGCCACTGGTGTGCGTGCCATTAAATGTTCTGAACACAGGCGCACCAAGCTGACATGGCGATTTTGCAATGCATAACTACTATGTGATAAGAGAGTTCAATAGGTCTCAATTTCTTTTTCTCGCAATAAACTTTCCCTACCCAAAATATGTTGTTCACTTCTGTTTTGTGTCGATTCATAAGGCATTGTCGATGTAGTGAAATAAGTACTCGTTTATACCCTCTTTTGCAAAAAGCGCTTGGAGGGTATAAACGAATGCTGATTTCACTACATCGACAATGGCTTATGAATCGACACAAAACAAAAGTGAACAACATATTTGAGATAGTGAAAGTTTATTGCGAGAAAAAGACATTCACTTTTTCAACTTAACTTAATTTTTAACCTATTGAACTCTCTTATCACAAAATAGTTATGCATTGCAAAATCGAGATGTGAGCTTGGGGCGCCTGTGGTTCAACTTTGGCTTCCTCTCACGGATGAAGGCGTTTCGTGGTCGGATTAGACAGTCAAGCTTTCTCTGACATTTCTTTAAAACGGAGAACTGTTTCGAAAGCTCGAGGTTTGAAATTCCGTGGCAACCTTTCACATGTGCATCAATGGAGGAGGCTGGTGTTCTTCAATTTGCAGATGTAGATGACGAGGAGTGTAGCCGATATAGATGGCATAATGATATAATGCATCTTTGAGTCAAATACCAATGAGTAAATTGCTGCCTTTGTAAAGACAGTTTACTGTTTTTTTTCGATTGAATTTGTGTCCATGTATTAGATTCAGTCACGTCTCAGATCACCAAGTGCTAACATTATCCAAAAGCTGAATTTAAACGTTGACATATTTAATTTGACTGTGTGCAATAAAACAACTTAATAGGTAACCTGAATCAATAAGTAATCTCAACACCGAATGTAAAGCGCGCACTATACCCCAAAATCAATAACTATTTTGTCATTTTCTCAGTGTCGCAAACTCATTGGACCTAATTGAGGGTGGATATATACGCCCTTTCTGATTGATTCGTATTTTGACCATTTGGAGGGCAACGCTGATATCGTTGATTCCTTAACAAGCATTTCCCTCCGGTTTAGTTTTATAGTCAACATCATGAATAATATTAAGGACTGAGTGAACTAGCGTATCTCGCAAAGTGGTATTAAGGCTGTGGGCAATTGCAAAATTCCTTTTTGAAGAAATTTAGAAAATTACCTCACCCATTACGAACCAAACGTTTGATGAGTTTGGGTGCTTTTATGGGCCAACCAAGTATGTTTTAAAGGAACTTGGACAACAGTAAACATAAAGCAATAAAAATACATTTTTGCGTTGTTTTATCAGTCGTGCAATAGTCTACTTGAATATTTTAAAATCAATTTTGACTGATCATCTTCTCTGATCCAACGCTGTGGAAGAGTTATATCGTCCACGTTTTTTGCAAACCTCAACTTCACATAAACCAATAGTTTATTTATCTTTTACAAAACAAACTGTCCTACCATTTTTTACAGTATTATAGCCCAAAATTAAAAATGAAATCTCATTGAAAGATGTATAATGTCAACAATCTCGTCTTTATATGACCTCATAACTACAGCAAACCGCAAGTACAGCATATTCGGATTTCCTGAGAATAAACCTGAAAGGTTGACTCTTGCAAAAAAAGAAAATCCTGAACGACTGTGGCTTCTTGACACTTCCCGGTACTAACGCCTTCAACGCCACAATCCCCCTCCGAATCTGCACACATCACTTCATTGATGAATTGAGGAATCCTGTCTGGACCCAGATCTGTTACGGCGGGGCAAACTTCGCAAAGCCTCTGTAATCCTCCTATGGTAGTTGAGCATGGGCCACTAATTTTTGTAGAGGGATACAAGGTGCTCCGCTTACTGCATGTTGTGGTTTGCGTGTTGTTCAGAGAATCGTCTATGTTGGCTTTCCTTCGCCTCATTCGAGAATGGAAGGACACTAGATTGGGGAAATTATTCGTTTCCTCCAGAGTGAAGGCCATATAGTTAGAATTAAAATAACCCATCTGCCCAGGTTTCCTTCTGAGGTTTTTAAGACATTCTGCAAAGGATTTGGCGTCGTGTGGTATCTCCATCTCACTTAATGAAGGCCATACATATAAGAAGGAAAGGACAGCGGCAAGCCGGGGCAACATGCGAAAGGCCATCTAAAACGCAAAAAATGGTGATTATGTGTATTTATAAATAATGTAATTGGTCTTTCATTAAAACATCTTTTTAGACTGCAAGAACGGTTACATGAAGGTCAAAGATTTACGAAAAATGGTCGGCTTTTCGACAATCAGTCACGTGTTCATTAGCGTCAAGAGAGTTACATGTACATTAGTGACCACTAGTAGTAATGTCGGACTATTGAAGTGCGACAGTCGCTTTGGAAGCAAAGGAGAAGGGAAAGGAAACAGACAATCTTATAGCGCTGAGGTTTGCAGTCCAGTCAATACATTTACTTGACTTATCACAAATTTCAACCGAAGATTTTTCTTCACCATTGATCTCAGAAAAGTACATGGATAAACATATCAAAAGTCTGGAACAATCTAAGAAGGGAAAGATACAAATTTTTACTGCGATCATATACCATTCACAAGGACAGCATGAAAACGAGGCTACCTTCAGTAACCTACTCAGGGTTTTATACTTTTAAGCTCTCCGAATTCCACGACCTTTTCTAGCTTTCCATGTCCTTAATTTTAGCTGTCACCAGCTGTCACGTAAGAAAATGTTTAAAACTATCCTTATTTTAGGATATTTTCGGACATAACTCAGTTCAAATTTGAATAAATTAACGACCTCTGTCCGTCAAACTTCTGATTGTTTGATAGAAACTCATCTTTATTTCATTTTATCCCTGCTTTGACAACTGCAATGATTTATAATTATAATTTCCCATGACCTTCGATGACGGACCATAAAATTCCATGACTTTCCAGGCCTGGGGCCCGTTTCTCGAAAGTCCAGAAAACTTTTCGGGCCCGAAAAGCCATTTGTGAAATTGCTAACCGCTTGTTTTGGAAAGCCAATCTTTAAACATGTTTTCAAGCTAACTAAAGTTTGACGACTTAAATCCCCTCCTTTCTTTAAATATAAAGGGAATTGTGACACCCGAAAATGGCCCGTAAAGTTTCAAGCCTTTCGAGAAACGGGCCTCTGGAAAATGAAATTCTTAAATTCCAGGACTTTCCAGGTTTTTCATGACCTGTGCAGGGCTGTCAACCCCCAAACTCTTCAAATATTGAGAATTGATAGGGAGGGGATGATAGATGACGTCATAGTGAGTCTTTTACGCAAAAGAAAGTACACTGTCACAAAACTTAGGCTAAAATCCTAAAACACACGAAAAAGATGTCATTGGCATTTCAACATTTGATTTGATTGGTTTATTTCGGACCAATCACATCATTGCACAAATTACAATCCGTCAATAGCAAAGCTTGCAAGAACGGTTTATCTGAGGAAAATAAACGTTTGAATTTTGTTGTTATCGATGTTAAAATAACTCAAAACACGCAAGGTAATTGAAATTTTATTGTTGAGAAAGTCGATTCTCACTAGAAATGACAAACGTCGGCAATTAATCGGGAGATTTCAGATCGCAATCTTGAGATCGGGAGATTCAGTCCAAAATCATGAGTCTCCCAGATTATCCGGGAGAGTTGACAGCACTGCTTGTACAAACCCTGCTACTTTCACGTGTATTTTTTGACCAAAAATTCACGATTGTTCAAAGTTCAAAGTCAAATGGAAAGACAGGTGAATAATAAGTTGTAGCCGGCTTAGCTTATAGTTTTCTCATAAGTACATATAATACAAAGTTGTTCAAGGTCAGCATGAACGCGAGGCTAAATGCAAAGCAACATGTCTTCAGTTAGTTGTCTGTGGGACAGTTACAGTTCAGTTAGTTGTCTCTGGGACACCTCAGCAAATACAATTTAAGTGGGGAAGGATGCATATGTCATGAATCACTGTCATCTTCACTACTGCTTTCAGAGTCATCTGGCTGCAGAGAGTTAGCCTCTGTACACTGACTACAAGCGTCTGAACATTTGAGGTTGTGTTTTCTGCAGGTACACTTTAGGCTGATCCAATCTGCAGAGCAATTTCATCTGGTTACGCAAAGGATAGCTTCAGGTGCTGGAGGTAGATGGGTCATGACAGGGAGAAACGATCCATCACACGGTTTCACGGACCCCCTTCCACTGTTGTAAACACGAAAACCATAATACATTGCTGCTGCTGATATAGGACTTTCGGTAACTAAGAGAATCCAGGACTTCGTCAGATTATGAAGGGAACAACTCAGCGTGCTGAAGTGATACTTCAATTTGGTCTTTCTTCATGGTCAGTTTCATATCTTCAGATAATGTAACGGTTGTCGCAGTTTTCCCTCCTGTTCGCCTCTTTGTGGAACTGCTTTGGTAACTATTAAAGACGACAATTGCAGCACCATACTTCCATGTCGTGTATTGGCAATACAAGTCACAGATTTTCCTATATGGAGGAAATCCTTGTGACCACAGAATCCGATGAAGGAGTGCCACGCCATCAAGCACTCATTGTACTTCACCTTTTGGCCAGTGGGAACTTTTGGCATCTTAGCCCAGATGCCATCTACCAGTGCTGAATTTTGTGGCTTGAAAGGCATCAATGAAGCATCAAACAAAGATGTTGGATAGCTGCACACCTCATATTGGGACATGACCCTCATGTCATCCACCCTTTCACTTTAGCTTTGGGTAGCAACAATAAGACACTGAAATAACAACTGTGTAATCACTTGAATCTTTTCTCCAACAACTTTGACAGATGGCTTAGTATTGAAACTGATGACCTGGTTACTGTTTTTCCTGACATTTTTACTTATCGAAACGTGGGTAAATGATAAAACTTTCCTGTAGCCTCGTTTTCATGTGAACTGAAGCATTGGGGCCTCCATATAAATAATGGTTTTTTATCGTCTTGTTCAACCTCGATTCTTCTAGACTTTTGATATGTTGTAGGGTACTGAATTCTATTTATGAAACCACCGAGATACGTTCTGTTGCAATTAGTGATAGGTTAAACCTTTTTGTTCGCTAAAATGCTTGGACTATTGGGGATACGAGCACGTACTTTTTGTGATGGTTTCAATAACCTCCTCAGTACTATGACTCATATCACAGGATTGAAATACTTTACCCTTGGCTAAGTAAGTGCGATCTCTTTGATCTAAGGTCCGAGGAAAGATGTGGTCATAATAACTCAATACGCATCGTTTCTGAGGAAACGATAAAGGAAAGGAAAGGAAAGGAACTTTATTTAAGTGTCTAGTCCTTCTAGCGCCGGAGCACTAACGGGGACACTAGAAACTGAAATTCAGAATTAACGAAAATAAAGTCAAATGTTGTTTTTTGAGGAAAAGGGAAAACCGGACTACCCGGAGAATAACCTCTCGGTGCAGAGAGGGGACCAACAAACTCAACCCACATATGACGCCGAGTCTGGAATCGCTCTCACCACTGCACCCTCCCTGCACCCCATAGAACGAAAATAGCCCCCTGAGAGAACATGTGGTTACTAGTAAAATCCTAAGCCCAGAAAGATGGAAGAAAAATGAAAATGAAAGGGAATCGGGTAACATTGGCATCGAGGATGACATGTTGATCATTTTCAACTTCTTTCACTTTTCACAGCAGGTTAAGGCGCGAATTGCTGTGGCTATTTTGCTTTTCGTAATATATATATGAGCGGCAGATCTGTATCACGACGCCGCCGAGCAAAATATTTTTGTTTTCCCATCACGAATTATTACTGAGTTTATAAGTCTGAATAAAGTACAGTAATACACATGAGAAAGACTTGTGAATTATAGTCAATACCAAGTAACAGCTTGATTCAGTGCGCGTCTTCCCATTTAAATCCTCTGAGACGCTTTCACGGCAAAATTTCCCTTACGTTAATCCCTGTCGGGGTTGAGGGGTTGGTATCTGGATGGAAGATTATCGATATATACGAAACGTGATTGCCTTTGGTAGACGTCGTATGCATCATAATGACTTTTTTTAATCGGAAAACTCATATTTAACGAAATCCTGACCATTCATCAGGGAACTAGGCAAGATGGTGGGGAGGTAAGACGTGCATAAGGCGCTCCGTATTTTGCGAAGCCGGTAAAGCAAATATTTAATGTCTGCGGAGAGAGAAGGTAGACCGAGATAACTATATGATAGTGCAACATCCCCAGAGGAAAACAAGATCTTGTCGGAAAAGTTGTAACAGCGAGTTAACAAGTGAAATGAACGATGATAGTTACGAATCCACTTCAGCGGTCGATTTGCTCACTAAGAAAATGGACACGGTTCTTGCCAAATTACAGAAGCTCGACGGCATTGAGAACCGACTGGACAATTTTTATAAAGCCATGCATGTCACATATATGTAGAAGAGACCGTTGGTGGTCTCCACAACTTAAAGGAGGAAGTTAATAACACCAACAAGACGGTAAAAGAACCTAACCTAAAACCTAAAACGTGACTTGAAAGCTTCTCAGAAGTCCATAGATGATCTTAGTAAACAATTGCTATCATGATCAAGAGCATTACAGTGGAAGTGAAAATTTAATGTTTATGGGCATCGCAGAAAAAAATGTTACGGATGTACAAGATACTCAGCAGGACCCAGAAAACACGAAAAAGATCGTTTATAAGTTTACTGAAGAAGATTGAAAATCTCTAACCCGCGCAATAGCACCAAATCTCAAGGAATTCACAGAGTGGGAAAGCCTGAGGGTGACGATCCTCGCCCAAAAATTGTAAGGTTTTTACGTAATGCTCTTCGCGAAATGGTTCTACATTAAGGCAGGAAAACTCTAAAGGATAACGATTTCAGTGTGTTTGAATATATTTCCAAAGAACTCTACAAGTTAAGAAACCCCGCGGTCACTTTCGCTCTTAAGACTATCCTCAAGTACGCTTGCTTCTGACGTCAGTCAAGCAATCAGTAGCAAGAGATAGAGTTTGAAGCAAGCACGACGAGGTCACATTGCACGTCGGTTCAATGTGCCCGTTGAAAATGGATGAACTGTTTCCCAGACTAGTTCCAATCGTTTCTGCGGATGAGGAAGGCGAACCTCTTTCGTCTAACCGTCCAAATGCATGTTCCTGGAACAGTTGCCTGAACAGGATTACGAGAAGTGTTTTGAGTTAGATCTTCGACGAATTGCCGTGGAGACGTAACAGGTAGCGCAATTAATCCGCGGTAGATAAGTAAAGAATTGGTAGCTCGCTTTGCATGTACGAAATGGGCAATAACCTGGAAGTGTTATAAGGCGAAGGCGTCCTGAACATATTGGAGTATAAATGATTCGCAGGTACGCCTTTAATCAAAACTTCATTACGAAAGATCAAGTTGTCAAATTACGACCCTCTTCCTTATTAGTCAGCTTTCGTGAATTGTTTACCCAGCACAGTTGAAAAGCACTGCAGAGTGCTCTTGAGCTGAGCTGCGGATCCTGTGAAGTTTTCAGCAACTCCTCTCGCCTCTCTTTTAAGCAAGCAAGCAACGCCATGCCTGGTGGTCACACCTGTGACGAGCCATGAATGTGCTAGGTACCCAAATATTGGCCAAGCCAGCAAGCTTCTAGCGAACAAAACATTTGAATCGAATTTTCCGAAGAAAATGATAAAAGAGTATTGTGGGACCTAATTGAATATAGAATCAGGCAAACTACTATTAAGGACGTTCGCGCTAATTGTTTCTGCGCATCCTTACTGCGCACGCAAATCAACATGCCACGCCATGCCACGTCATGCATCGAGCGCGCGCGCTAAGTACTCAAATGAACAATGATAGGGCAGATGGCCATTGTTATAGCTTTGATTGGATTTAACGATCTCGGACGTTCGGTGACCCCTACTTTTCTTTTCAGAAACAGATTTCATTTACAATTATCTCCACATTGTCCAAAAATGAACAAAAAATCAATGTGGGAAGTTAAAAAAAATTGAAGATTTCTGTCCACGGGACATAGAATCCTGCCATTTTGCGGCTGCAAGGCGCGTGAAACTATTGTCGTTAAATGCGAACTTGTTCTTTGAGGAACCTCACCAGCTGACTAAATTCGCTTGAAAGGTCCATTTAAACCATATTTGGCATAGAACATTTCCCTTCAAAGCGCTAATTGCAATATTTTGGGACTTACAGCTACTGTGGTCTTCTTCGCCAACGAAGCCCGATTTACTCAGATTTTGGTGTTCTTCTGGGCATGTTATTTCCAAAACGAAGTCGGTGAACCCCCATTTTTTTTACATTTCTGACGTCGCTAACTCATGATCTTTCAATGGTAAAATTTTCAGAAAAAAATCAATGTTAGAAAAATTTCGCGCGAACGTCCTTAAATAAAGCAAAGGGATCGCTGAGAATGGTAAAGCGCAGCTTCTGCGATCAGAAGAAATCTTAAAACTATGCGAGGAGAACTTTGACAATTATGTTATATAATCCATCTGAAGAAAACATTACAAAGCTGGACGAAGCCAGGAGTGAGTATGAAGCGTTATATGGTTACATCATTCAGGGTAAAATAATAAAATTGAGAGCGAACTGGTACGAACAAGGGGAGAGTTTTTTAATGCTCTGTCTAAATTCCCGAATGGTAAAACACTTGGAAACGACGGCTTAGCACCTGAATTCTAAAAGAAATTTTGGAGTCTGCTTGGCAATCTAATGACGAACTCCTTGAATTATTCGTATATACATGATGAATTATCTAACTCGCAAAAACAAGTCACACAAGAACTGGCGACCCACTTCTTTATTAAATGTTGACACAAAAATTGCTTCGAAAGCTCTGGCTTTGAAATTGGAAAAAGTATTGTCTTTTGTTATTAATGAAGAGCAATATGCTTACGTCAAAAATAGAACTATTGTTGATGCTGTTCGGTCAATTGACGACATTTTGGAATAATGCGAGGATTAACCAAGTACCGGGGTTGATGGTCGCAAGTGACTTTGAAAAAGCATTCGACTCTTTAAGTTGGAGTTTTTTATTGAATGCCTTAAGGGCCGATTCCTTTATTAATTGGATCTCGGTTTTTTACTCCACTGAACATATCAAGTTGTGTCACAAACAATGCTACTAGATCTAAAATCGTTAAAGAAACTTTAAATAACTGGCAATGGAGAAATCTTACAGTCTTTGGTAAGATTCAAATTATTGAAACATTCGCGATGCCAGAACTGTTGTTCCGGGCTTCCGCGCTAACCTTCGATAAAGAACTTTTAAAAAAAAACACTTAACACAGTATTGTGTAAGTCTTTTATGGAAAAGTAAAGATAAGATCAAATGTCTCGCTCTGATTAGTGATTATAGTGATGGCGGACAATTAAAACTCAAAGAATCATGTGCCTTAAAAAGTTTATTGAGAATTATTACAGTCCATGGAAATTAATCCTTTCGCACCATGCATCTTTAAAATTATGGGGATAAATTCCTTCTTCATTGCAAATATGACGTTGATGACCTACCTAAATCCCTTCCTAAGTTTTATCGCGAGTGTTTTAAAGCTTAGTCATCAGTTAACGAGAAACAACCATATTTGTACGACCACATTATGGAACTGATATACTGTGGTAAGATTCAAGATACCTCAAATTTGTAAAGTCATTTATGGTTGGAATCTCAAAATTAAAGACATACTCCTCACGAACGGAAAATTTTTGAACGTTTTGCGAACGTTTTGAACATTATATCGCTAAGAGGAGAGATAGGATTAATTTTCACGAAAAGAAATGGCAAATCATAAGAAAATAAATTTTTACTAATTTTATCGTGTAGTAACTATAGTTGGTAAGCACTGTAGTGCATGCGCAGTTAATTCGTCTGTAAGTAGGCTGAGTTTCTGTATTTTTGTAAGTACATGTTCTGTAAGTAGGTTTCATGTAGTTATAGTGCTGCAATGTAATTATAATTGTAAATAAATAAATAAAAATTTAAAAAAAATCACTTTAGGAGACAAATCTAGGAGTAATCATTAAGATTTTGAAGTGCGTTCGTCGGGAGCCGATGGTTATAGGTTTGAGTCCTCCTCGCAAGCCATGGTTTTCGCTTAGGAAACGGTTTCATATCCTCGGTTTCAGGATATAAATTTCATGGTGTATTTTCACGTACTAAATAATGCAATAGACCGGGTTAGGGTTAGGGTTTCCCTTTATAACCTTTTTCTTTGAATTCCTTTTCCCGCCTGTTAGTCAGTTGAAACTGACAGAAAAAAAATGAACTCATCTTGTTCAACTTACCTTCCTCGGCCTTTAAAGCTTCTTACACTTTCCTATTCTTCAAATGATTTTCTTTATACTTTTCCAACCGGTCAGTAGCCTTTCGTTCATTGGAACTAAATGGTAATCGGTCCTTTTGAAAGCGGAATCAAAGTACGACAAGTGTTCTTCAAATTTGGGCTATAATAACTTCCTACTTTTTTTTATTTCCTCTTGACTATCATGACAATAAATCATTACTAAGCGGAAAATGACACTTGATGTAACTGGGTCAAAAAGTTACATGTGTGTAATAATTGTTTCCTCTTCACAATTCTCAACAAAGCAGATATCGCACAACAATTATGTCCCAGGAGTTATAAAAACATATTTCCTTGCTTTTACATGTTCCAATTTGAATAGCGTTGAATCTTTTATTCGGTTTAAGTTTTATTTCCAGAAAGCGTCTTTCTTTTCTTACCATATTTGGAATGTAAATTTGAGCAAGTTATACACAGGGCCGGGCAGGGCAGGGCTGAGCTTGTTCAATTAACTCTGCTAGGTCACCAGAATAGTTAATTGTAATCAAACGGGTTTTAGACCCCGTCAAGAGGAAGAAGAAGCAAAGGAAAGAAGAAGAGGAATCCAAAAACTAATCCAAAATGTTTCGGTTATGTTCGCCTGTGCGAATGGTTCATGATAACAAACAAGGGATGTATTTTGTTCACCCACTCGTTACTACACTGGCTTCAAAATGGTTGTACCAGAGTGAGGGAGCGCTCTGACTGACAGCTCGTCATTTCAGAGTCCAATATTGCCGAAAGGCTTTTTTTCTGCTCACCCTCTGGTGAACAAAACGAATCCTCAAATTTCTAAGAAATGTAGGGGTTAATGGAAAGAAAGAAAGCTTGAACCTTATTTTATTGTTTTATAGGTGTCATGAATGTCTGGAAAGGTTTCAAAATTAGGGTTAAACCAATGGAAATTAAGAGCGCGAAAATTAACGCTGCACTTTATTAATGTCGCGGAGAATAACGGTCAACATAATTTGCGCGACTTAAATTAACGAGAATTTTAACGTTTCGCGTTAACTTCATGGAGCGTTAGTTTCCTATAATTAGGTAATGTGGATATGTTGTGGTTTAATTTTGCTCTTGGTTCAATTTTTTTTAAACCAGCTCAGTCGCTAGAGCGGCGGAGATCTAACCCGAAGGTCGTGCATTCAATTCCCACCCTGGTCAGAGTTTTTCTCTGTCCTTGTGTGGTCCCAGTTCCATCAGTAGGGCTAACGCTCACATGGTTCAACTGGGATAGAAATCTAGCACTTCACGTTACACCTGGGGCGGATCTAGGGGTGGTTCGGGTGGTTCGGTCGAACCCCTAAACTGAACGTAAAAACGTATATCAAACGCGTGGTTAAAAAAATAGTGAACCAACTCAGCTAATAAATATATCTTTTGAAAATGATATTTCTTTGTGTTTTTGTACGCGAAAACAGCAATAAAAACAAGACAAATTTGTGCCTAGTTGAAAATGGCCTCTAGAACGTCCGCTTGAGCTATAAAATTACTGCTTATTAACGCTTACACGTCCCGCCACAACTGACAGTTTATGCCAAATCTGCCAATCGTTCCAATTCCGGCATAGCGTAAAGCCACACCGTTCTTTGGAAATCAGAGTTTTGGATCGTTCTCTCAGTGAGTCAAAGATTGCGCCGGGAGTATTTTAAAGAGAAAATTTACTTCAACGTTCCTCAACGTCAACTCACGATTTAATATGTCGAAGAGGACAAAGCAACCACAAATTCATTGGTTTTTCGGACCGTCATCAGCAAGGTAAGCATTAATAGATTAGTCTATTACACGAGTACGCTTAATTCTAGCAAGCAGACAGTGCTGATTTCTCGAGAGTTGTTTCACCAATCGATTTAAAACTGAAATATCATAATTTTCTTCCCTAAATCAGAGACCAGCGAAGATAATGTGTCTTTTGACCAATTAAACCACTTCAAATTGCCCCTGAAAACGCTCGAAATCCCATTTCAGAGGCCCTAAAATTAAAAAATTTCCGGGGGAGCATGCCCCCGGACTCCCCTAGGGGCTACCGCCTTCGGTGGGCGTTTATCCGAACCCCCCTTCGTCAAAACCTGGATCCGCCCCAGTTACACTACACTGTCTCCAGTTAACTCAGCAGCCCGCTTTTCTGATGCAGTTGTGTTTTGTCACGACTGCCTCAGAAACGCGGTCCGCTCAACCGATTTATGAAAGGACTGCTCGCAATCTAATGGGTTCGATACCGGGTTTACGTCACAAGTAATTTGCATCACTGTTTTCAAAGAACAGGAAGTTGTGACGTCAACCTGGTCTTGATTGCTGGGCTATCGATAAAAGTATGATCACTTGGAAAAGTGTGTTGAGGTGATAGGCACTTTAAAGCGAAGGACGAAATTACGGTTCATGACCGCCGGCTATTGAATGTACTTAAGTGGAGATTACCGCCTTAAGGTATCTCTTTTAGTTTCGATTCCCCGTTTAGCGTTTGAGTAAAGGATTTGTTAAAAAGCCGTATGTCATACATGCCAAGGAATAAATCATACTACCATAATTTCCTTAGAAAACTGATCTTTCCCTCGAAAGGAAACCGCTCACTTTACTGGCAGAGAGTCGCGTGATAAATGAGGAATAAGAACGAGAGTCCCTGGCTCTGTTCGAGATTTTAGCTTGAAAACAAAGAGCATTGAGCAAAATTGGAAATGTGTAAGTAAGCTTGAAAGCTTTGATCGTTTACCTTCCTTACGATTTTGTATATCCGGCCACATAAGTATAGTGCTTAACCGGATGCCTTAGGTTTCGGGAACAACAGCTGTATTTGTGTGCAATTCTACAACCTTGAACAAATTCAATGGAAAACTGAGACCACCCCTCCCCCCAAAATCAGTGATGGGAAAATGGCGCGTTTTGGCCTTCACGTGTCTTCATCCTTGATTTGGGGGGAAGGGGGCATTTCTGTTCCATTTTATTCTGTCCAAGATTGTAGTTTAAGTGAAGTACGATCATCCGGTTGAGTGTGGTGTAGAGAATGACTAATTAGGGTGACATTGACTGACATTTCGACAACCTAAGCGGTAGTCATCTTCAGAGTCAAGTGATTTGTTTAACGTCAGTAGATGGTGTAAGTCGTGATGTTATTGGTCGACTGTCACTAAGCCTAGATGTCACTGGCTGTGAAGACTGTTAAGTGATTGGTTCGTTTCGATCCGTGTATAGGTCTAAGGTCCGCACGCGTATTGTCAAAAATAAGTCGTTCAGTGTATCGTTTGCCTGTTGTTGATGTCGTCTAGTCGATAAGTCCTTTGTAGGGCGCGGGAAGTTGTAGGCATCAGTTTAGTGGTTTTCGAAGCCTTTCTAGTTTAGTAAACCAGCTCAGTTGTTGATTCGATTCCAAACTCGGTTGGTGACATTGCACGCATGTTTCAAATAAGGAAAAAAAGTTGTCTTCAAATGTTTGGATTCTACTGATTCCTATGAATACTTCTTTACTGGAAGGAAAGGAAAGGAATTTCATTAAGTGTTTAGTCGTTCTAGAGCTGGAGCACTAATTGGGGACACTGCAAACTGAAATTAACAATTAACTCAAATCAAGTCAAATGTTGGTCTTTGAGGAGAGAGGAAAACTTCGGAGAAAAACCTCTCGATGCAGAGTAGAGAACCAACAAACTCAACCCACATGTGACGCCGAGTCTGGGAATCGAGCCACATTGGTGGGAGGCGAGTGCTCTCACCACTGCGCCATCCCTGCACCCCAAAATCATGGGTCCTGGGTCATGACTGAAGAACGCATTTTGGGGCTCTTTCTACCACTCACTAGCTACTCTTGCTTCGACTTTCAGAGCTGTGGTTTTAATGCTACAATGCCTCCGTCAAAGGCAGTATGTTTAAAGAGTGCGGCCTACGGGGTTTTTGACACAAACAACGAGTGAATTTAACCAAGTACAAAGCACTTTCTATGTCGTGAGCTGTTTATTGCACATAAGACGAGAATTTTCATTGAAATATAGTTTTTTGAACGCAAATTAGAAACAAAAACTAACTAACAACAGAACCAAATGCAAATTTAATTTAATACAATAACAAATGAGCTTTATGTTGTGTAAAATAAATTGTGATACGAGTCGACCTCGGATTGGCAAGTTACCCCAACTTGATTTAAACAGGCCATAAAAGCTCAGGTACTGAGGATGTTCCCCAGATAAAAAGTGTTTGCACCCTTTACCATAGGAAGTAGCAGTCGATTTAAAACAGAAAATAGATTAAAACATTGAAAATGGAATGAATTCGCGAGGCCTACTTAATTCATAGTCACGGTAAAATATATCAAGCAGCGAGTGAGAGCGAAAAAAATGCAGAAGCACGGTAATAGAACGAAAATGTATTTCTTAACTTGTCAAGCTGACGGCACTGGACGCTGTTGAATTTATAATCACTCTTGAAAAGTGCCAGAACATTTTGTCTCAAGAATTGCTGTCCAAGATTATAACCAATAAACCTTTCAATATGCCACAGCAACTTGGCCCATAAACATGTTGACAGCATGCTATGCGAGAACGTGACTTAAGAGTTTCAGTTTCAGTTTCAGTTTTATTTTGCATTTTGTGTAAAAATTCACGGAGCTATGCACTGCTGGCAGTTAGCAAAGGCTAGTCGAGGCGAGCAGTGCTTACAAATATAGTTCCAGATAAAAAGACCTTTGCAATGGTAAAGATTTCAGTTCATTTAGTGAAGGTTACAAATTTATAACTGCAATGATTCACATAAATAATAAGTTGGTTTTCGAATACAATTATTGCAGTGGAGAACAGTTTAACACTTGTACAGTATAACATAAATAAACATGAAAAAATTAAAATTGAATAAATAAGTTAGTAACTACATGACAAACTAAACTAAGGAGTAAAATTTACCAATATTTTCGAAACATCAATGTAGTCGTCATATTTTAATATTCTTTGGAGGAGGATATCATGAACATTATTTTTGAAGTTGAATTTTGACATCTGGCGCACTTAACAATATAGGCTATTCCAAATTTTAACGCTGATTCTTGAAAAGGATTTTTTTTAAAGATCTATTCTCGAATGCTTAAGAAAATAATCTCCTCTTAGCGATGATCTCGTCTCGTAAGGATGAAGGGGAATATCAGCTTAATGGGTGAATAGGTTAAATATATTGGGAGGTGTCAAGTTGTTTGATACGTCGTGCATCATCATAGCCACGGATTTAAAATAGAGCATATCTAAAGGAAGAAGACGAGAAGAAATGAAGAAAGGTATCGCATGAGATTTGAAATCACCAAAATACATTAGGCGAAGAGCTCATTTTTGAAGGGTTAAAAGTTTAGTGCTATGAATTTTTGCAGCATATACCCCACGGTAATCGGGAGTTTAAGAAACGACGACGGCTACGGCAACGACAACGCCAAAACGCACTGATGTTATTGGTTAAAAGAACCAAAATGATGGTGCTGCACGTGCGGCACGCATTTTTGAACAATTCTCTCCCGTACTCGTCAAAACTACTACGTGAAATGACCAAATTTAAGGTTTTGACGACACGTGGACAATCTACCGTGAATCTTTCAGTCTCACTCTTTACTTCAAATCCGTCTGTACCAATCCAGTTTTAGGACACTTCGCTCATAATAAATAATCATGAAATACTTATCCTGTAACTGGATGGGTACGAACGGTTTTAAACTGAGTCAAAAAAGAAAATGAATGCTTTCGTTGTGATATGCTCACGTTGTCGTCAAAACCTAAAATTTGGTGATTTCACGTTGTTGTTTTGTGGATTACGGCAAACAAATGCACGGAAATTCGTGTTGCACGTGCAGCACCAGTATTTTTCCTTTTTTAACCAATAATATTCTGGCTACTTGGCGTTGTTGTAGCCGTAGCCGTCGTCCTTGCTTAAACTCCCTAATGTCTTGGACATTCGACCCGGGTCCATTCTCTTCACGTGGCCAAGCCAACGCAGACGTCTTTGACTGAGAAGACCGAACATGCTGGGGATGCCTGCTAGCCTGCGAACGCAGACGTATTTCCGGCGGTCGAGAGAAACGACCGCCGGAAATACGTCTGCGTTCGCAGGCTAGATGCCTGCACGATCAAGGACCTCAGTGTTTGTCACTTGCCACTTGATGTTCAGTATGCGCCTACGGCAGCGGAGGTGGAAGCTGTTCAGTCTCTTCTCCTGTCTGGTATATGTCGTCCAGGCTTCACTACCGTACAGGAGGGTGCCAAGGACACACGTCTGGTACACTTTCAGTTTTGTCTTCTCTGTCAGGCGGCTATTGGTCCAGACTCTCTTGTTCAGCTTAGCCAAGGTGGCTGAGGCTTTGGCAATGCGAGAGTTGAGCTCTGCATCCAGTGACAGGGTGTTGGAGATTGTGGAGCTCAGGTAGCCTGGTAAAGCTCTCTACAGCCTCCAGGTGGTGCCCATCAATGGACATTGACGGTGGGTCGTCGGTGTCTTGACCCATGACGTTGGTCTTTTTCAGGCTGATCGTCAGTCAAAATTGCTAACAGGTATGGGAGAAGCGGTTCATGAGGCTTTGAAGTTCAGCCTCACCATCTGTTGCTAGAGCATAATCGTCGGCAAACAACAGTTCGCGAATGAGGACTTTGTTGACTTTCGCCTTAGCTCGGAGTCGTGCGAGGTTGAAGAGGTTGCCATCTTCGCGTGTGTGAAGGTAGACGCCCTCTGTACAGTCTTTGAAAGCATACCTCAGCAGCATGGAAAAGAAGATGCCAAACAAGGTTGGCGCAAGCACGCAGCCTTGCTTAACACCGCTGCTGACTGGGAAGGGGTCAGAGGTTCCTCCGTTGAAGCACACAGTGCTGTGCATGCCCTCGTGGAAGGATGATGTCATGCATAGCAGTCTTGGGGGGCATCCGATTTTAGAATCTTAACTGCACAAATGAGAAGGTCTACGATATTTTGCATCACCTTGAAATACAGGACAATATAATAGCTGACGTGAAGCCTTAACCTCGCGACCGTACTGAGATGATGAACGAGTGAGAACAAAATGTCCAATTAGGTATAAAGCGTTCAGTGGGGTCGTTAGCGTAATTCCTAAATCTTGTTTTCCTTGCTGACGATGTAACTTTACTCGAATCGTGTTTGTGTACTGGAGATGAGCACATGTCAAGTTGTGATGTCCTTAGGAAGTCTGCCGAAAAAGCACCGAAGAAGTTAAAATTGCTCTTAGCGCAAGTCTTACGTATCTGCCGTGTTTGTTTCAAACTTTCCGCGTACATTACAACTCGTTGATATAATGACGAACACTGAAGCATGAACCATATTGTTCGACACTTGACAGAAATTTACATTTGCGTCATCTTCATTTCATGAACAAATCCGGCAGTATTGATAGTGTTTATTCATCCTATCAGTATTCCGCGTGGGCAGATGCTACGAAGCCAGAAGTTGTTTGCTTGCTTCACAATTGAGCCCTTCACGAACTTGTGCATTTATTACATTGTTCCAATTAAAATCTGACGAAAATTCAGCTCACTTCACAATAGGCAACAAATTTTTTGCTTTAGCCCGGGAAGAAAAACCGACAAAAAAGTTCACACGAAAAGAATAGCCCGGCAAGAAAAACCGACAAAAAAGATCACACGAAAAGAATATCACAAGACAACTCTTCTTTTGTCATCAGTGTTAGACATACACTTAAACGATTTCAGAATTGACCTTGTTCGTCTTGAGCATGCGCACGTCTCAACTTTGAGAGTTTAAAAATATCTAACGTGGAATTTCAACTAAAACGTGGTCCATTCAGTCCAAATTAAGTATTGATGCAAACCTTGTCCACAGCTGTTAATGGTTACCTTTTGTTTGATTTACAGACTAACTGCTGAAAATAGTTTTGTTAAGAAGTGCACGTTCATTTCACTGCTTTCTTTGCTACAGTGGATACGTGTGCATTAACTAATTTTAGTAACTGATACCATAACTTCAATTGAACAAAAAAGAACAACAATTTAATTTCTTCTTGATGACGTTGTACTTAGAACAGAGACCACACGTGTTTTACTGAGATTTCCTTGTTGGTACACTTTCCGGGTGGTTGTTAATTTTATTCGGTTTATTTTTGCGCTGGATTTAATTATCAGACAGACATTAAGGGAACCAGGGGAAGACAATACAAATTGACGTCAAAAGCTACGCAAGAGTAGGTATATCGCGTTGGTTCGTAAATATATATTAAGAGTTATGTTTTTTCACCGATTGTTTAAGCGACTGTTTTTGTTTTGAATGAGAATCAAATTGTTAACTTGTAAGATCCCAATATTGACATTGCAATGTTTGTTTGTACTTAAGTATAAAGTGTACTCGATAAACATGATCCTTTCTCGCTCATTCAACATTGATAAAGTGACCTTGCGTGGGGTCGACGTCATCACTAGAAAAGCAAATATCTTGCGAAAAATAACAATTTAAAACCTGAGGCATGTAGAAAACATAACTAGTTTAATCCAATGAAACTATGTTTACTTCCGTTATCTCTATGGTGATTCATGCAATTAAGGTCATTGTACTGAAGGGAATAACCCTTCTTGAGTAAGTTACAGGTATATAAGACGCAATAGGAAAAGACAACTATAGTAGATCGAAACGGATTATATTCTTTCATCAAATTTACGCCTACATTTTACTCTTTAAAATCTGGAAGAGGGTCATGGAGCTACCATTCAAGGTCAGTATACTCAATCTTTGATGTACAGATATCCGATGGTGGATTCTGCTGGGTCTGTAAAGGTTGGGTTTCCTTACTCTTACTGACTTTCATTTAATTACAATTTTTTTGCTACACAATCTAAGCTTTCTAAACAGTATTTCATGGCCATAACTGATGAACATACTCCTTCCATATCTGATGTTCTTATCAGGACACTAACACCCCATACTGTTCTTGATATTCTGTACTGTTTATTTAATTATTATCATTGTTAAATTTTTATCTTCTGCTGTTGCCTGAATACTACTTTTTCCAATGTTTGTCTGGACAGTTTTTGTATTTAAATGTCCTTTTGTTAAATTATCTTATCACTGCTACTTGTTGTTGAATGGTGGATGCTACAGTAGTTTCCTTCGCACACCACTTTGACTCGAAAAGCAATTTTTCCCTAGCTTCCAAACAAAATTGGTTTTGAGTGGACCCAAAACAATATGTGCGAAGGAAGCTGTATTACTGCTATTCCAGAAGGATAACTTGGAACAATTCCGTGATATAGACAACTGCCACAATTAAGATGTTTTCAACAGTGTACGGACCTCCGCCCGGCTTTTATCCAAAAGACGCCGAATGAAATCCCATTGCCGTAGGGATGGACAAAGTCATGTGGAAAACAGACGTAAAAAATCGGTAATAAAAACAATGTTAAATAGCGTCAACCTTTTCTCCTTTTCTTGGTTACATTTCCCTCAGGAAATGTCAAAGAATTGTTTTCTGAACTCAACCATTAACCGGTCTAATACCAGAAAGGCTTCTGACGTGCTTGTTGTCTAATGACAACTAAGGGAAGACCCCAAACGAATTTGCTTGCCTCTAGAATGGCCCAAGGATTTGAATACGCTGCAGATAATGCTGTTCATATGTGCGTAATAAAAAAAGGAAGAGTTAAGACTACAACATAAACTGAATAAGGCAATTTGAAATGAAGGGTGATTTTATTGCGTAACATTTAAATATCTTCTGTTTGCATGTCCAAACGACAAACTATTCAAAATGCATTCGGAATCACTGATTTACAAAATGGCGCTTTGGGTTCAGTCAAAAGAAATCTTAAGTACTTGAAAAAAGTGTATCAGATAAAACGGTGAAAATGCAGAATAAGTGTTTAAAAGGTAGATAATTTTATTTTTGGCAGATAATGTTTGTTCGATTAGTATTAGCCATTTTTTCTCAAAGCCAATTAGATGACAAATAACACCGTAGGCGCAAGCACAATACAAGATGCAAGTTTAATTAAAAATATTTACGACTAGGGGGTCGATAATCCTTCGTCACTTGTTCAGTTACTCCTGTTCAAAGCGAGGCTCCTCCATAAATGCATTGAATTCTTGCCAGTGCACGGTGCAGCCTGGTCACATGCGCGATGCATTATGGTAAAAAGCCAGGAAAGTAAAAAAAAAAATTCAAGATTTTAAAGAGTATCTATCGTAAATCATGTTGCTGCTCGATTGCTTCGCTCGCTTCGCAGTAAAAATAGCCTCCCTCCCCCGCAGTCATTTTTAGGGTAGTCGTATTTCACCGCCTCCACACAAACCCTAGCTTACCGGCCCGAAAGCAACTTTCTTCCCGAAGTTTGACCTGCAAAGCGTGGTGTCCAATCAACGATGCCCAATTAATTTAAGCCTTAAAAGGAAGTTATAACCACCATGTTGTACGCCTGAATTCCTGTGTGTGACATCACCTTCCAGAATTCAGGATAAAATTTGATTGGCAAAACTGCAGGAAAGGAATGTTGCGCTCTGTTAAGCAGGTTTTTGTGGAGAGGAGGTGAAATACGACTCCCCTGAAAACGACTGCGTGGGAGACTACGGCAAAAATAGCTGATGACGTGGTGAGAAATACCGGTAAGAGGACAAATAGAACAGGATACTCCGGCATACATTTGAGTCAGTCATTGAACAAAACGTCAAGAGTTTGCGTCAGAGTTCACGTATCATTTTACAATGCTGGGAAAACACTGAACGTTACTTGCTAATCCACTTTGTTTGTAGTGACATTACAAGGAGGGTTGACAGACCGATGTTGTGGTTCTTGACTTTGCTAAAGCGTTTGATCGAGTTCCTGGAGTTTCTACAGGACCATAGGCGCCTATGGCCCTGTAGAAACTCCAGCATTTCTTTGCAAACCTTATGGGTGCGTACCGCTTTTTTGACGGGTCCGGACCCAAATTTTTCTGTCGTGTAAACGGCCTTTTTACTACAGAAATTACTTAATTTTTGGCTTTGGCGTTCCCTCTAAATTGGCTTGCGGATTACTTGTCTCATCGTCATCAGAGTCATCATCGATAGCCAGTAATCTTCCTAGTCTAGTGTTACATCAGGAGTTCCCCAGGGACCTATCTTGGGTCCTCTTTTTTTCGTTGTGTCGATCAGTGATCTTCCTGGCGTTGTCTGTCCTGGTAATACCATCGCCCTTTACGCTGACGACTGTAAAACTTCGAGGGTAAATTGACAATTCTCAAGTTCGTTCATTTGGACTAAAGCAAATTAAATACGTTTGATTTCAATATTAAGGAATGCAGCAGAGACAAATCTTTGTATGAATGAATCACCTCCTCATCAAGGTGATCTCTGAATTTAAGAACTTGAATATAGTATTGAATATAGTATTGTCTCCAAAGCTAACAGAATGCTGGCTCTAACATCTCGTACCCGTAGGGGCTTTGCCGAGGTCTCTCGAGACACCATGATATAGCTGTTTAATTCGATCCCACTTACAGTGTGGCTCTCACGGTTGTATGGTCCCCGTACACTGACAGAACATCGACATGATAGAACTTGTCCAGAGAAGAGCCTCAAGGCTCATTCTCAAGTCACACATTCATTACGCCTCCCGATTAAGGGAACTCTACCTCAAAACACTTGAGCAAAGGCGTTTTATGGCGACGTCACACCTGAATGTGGACCTCACTACATATCTGATTTTCTATTCCATGTAAGATCGTTACATTGTGAGGGGTTCTGATAGTATGAGGCTTAAGAACTTTACTAGGACGAATTATTATAAATGTTCTTATTTTAATAGGATAATTAATTGCTGGAATAGCTTTCCATGAAGTATTCACAACAGCTCAAATTTGAAGACCTTTAGAAGCAATGTGATGAAGTATTTAATTCAGTGCATTTACATGTAATTATACAAACCAGTTTTAGGCTATATTGTTACCATTTTAATTTTTGTTATGAAGTGTATATCTTGGTGATGCGGACTCGTATGGGGTCTCGAACTCTTCTGTGGATCATCCTTATGGCACTATATTTTTCTCTCCTTTTTTTCTTTTCCTTTGTAAGACGTGCTATTATTATTATTATTATTGCATTGGCACGCGCTCTCTCCTCATTTAATCTTACCCGTGAAAACACCTATCATTTTTAAGTGGCGTAATGAAAGTTTCAAACAAACCACTTTCAGGAATGTTAAGCGAGACAACGGCTGTCGTGAAAACACGGCCACTGTTTCAGCGATGGACAGAAAACAATTATTGCTTGCTTGCGCCATCTTCAAACGGGGAGTCACACGAGTATTTTTTAAACGAAAAACAATTAGCAGTTCTCGTTAAAAGTTTTAAAAATCAAATCAGATTCTGCTTAAAGAGATCCATCACTCTCTTGAAATTATTCCCGTCCATTCAAATCCAAATTTGCTGCTACTGCGATCATTAGTTGGCATTGTGCGCAAATGGCAGCTAAAAACCTCGATGGAATTTTGATCATCTGGGTGAAAGGACTGTTGGCAGTGACCGACGCTTCGACAACCTGAGCGGAATCGACTCTGAAGATGACTTCTGTTCAGGTTGTCGAAATGATTTCAGAATTACTAGTATTTGAAGTCAACAACGCAATCTGTTAATTTTGATTGTACGCGGATGAGCTTTATTTTAATAACAGTAACTGAACGTTTTGTTTCTTTTCTCAACAGTTGTTTTTCACCATCGCCGTTGTCTTCTTCCTGTTGGTGGAAGTTTCCCAAGCTCGTAGGTACAGAAGATACAGAAATCGGCGCGGTTACCAATTTCGGTATCGCATTCCATCGACCCCTGGTAAAAAACCCTTGACAACACCAACATTTCGACCAACAGCACAGACAACTGCCATCCCTCAAAATAAATGCAAGGTTATTGTGGGTGAAATCCCAAAAGGACGCATTAAAGGCCCGATATGTCTTCGCCTGAGTGAAACCCAGCTACTGAAAAAGCTAAAAAAGATTAGTAGTTTTAACCCTCGTTACATGGCAATCAACAGCCGGGAGGCACTTAAATTTGTCGACTTGACGTTGGATCAGATTGCCTTCCCCATAAATATCTCGAATTTCATACCACAAAATATAATTTTGGGCGGCGCACAAACTGGTCGTAGACAGCAAAACCAGAGAGAGACTGGGGACGAGACAGGTGTGAGGCAGAAACGTTCTCCTGGCCCAGTTTCCACGATGAGGAGCTGCAGGAACGAAGGCTCTTCCATCGCCAGAAACCGCCTCCGCCTTTGCACCGAGTGTTCAGCGTGTACGGAGTTACCATTTGGAGCATTCCCACCATTTATCAACGAGGCCATTTGCGGGACTGATCGCATATGTCTAGGAAGGATAGGAGGCTGCCAACCAATAATAATAAAATTTACTTTCCTCCGGTCCACTGGAACTTTCGGAGAAGATGACGATTTTGATGACGATTATGGCGATGATATTTTTATTGAGCAAATGGAGACTTACGAACAAGATATAAGAGTTGGTTGTCAGTGCCAGGGATTTTCCTCCTTTTTTCAACAATAGAAATTAAGCAGTAAAAGGAGAATGGTCCTCACGAGCGACTCAAGCAAAAGCATATTAAAGGACATGGACGCAACTCAGTTAAGTCTTAATAATTAGTTTCCTTAGCCGTTTCCAGCAACAGCCACATCATTCGATCTGGCCGTGCCTGACGAAATATTGGAAAACGAGAAATATAGATACTCACAGCCGTACAGCCGGCCCTGCATCATTATTTTTTTTAAATTTTGATACAATTTTCTGATGACCATCAGACGAAAACTGCTAGTTTATGATATTTTCTGTTCGTTTAAATTTAGATAGTGACCGCACCAACCTGTCGACGGATACCTTAGTAAGCTTATGCACGCACTTGTTTTTGAGCCACGGACGGCCACAGGAAGTGAGCTGTTTTCCTATTTCAACTTATCTTGACACTGTAATATTCATATTGTTAAATATCGTTTTACTATTAGAAACGACAAGTTCATAAATATGGGAGAGACCACTATCCTGACATGCGAAATGTTCACTTTCGGCGTTTCCATCGGTGGCTCGAAAATGTAGCGTGCTCCATAAAGGTTACATGTTCGTCACTTTTCGTGGGTATTGAGAAAAATTATTGCATAATACCCAGAATGTCGTCGGATGTGTAAGAGTGGTGCTAAATTGTATTGTCGTGGTGACAATACGCCCGCAAAGCATCCACAGTGTTACTTCTGTGGAGCTTGAAAGACAGCAGCGAATGATGAAGAGAAAATAATACAAATCAGACTAAAAGGTTGCAAACACATTCAGTATCAAGAGTGAATTTACTTTCCAGAACTATTAGAGCCAAAGCGAGGTCATTATAATGCAATTTGTTGGAGTGGGTTGACCAAATATTCCCCAAATGTCCATAGTTATTCCAATTAAGCCAGATATTTTCTACTGGGGAAGACGTGAGTGCCTCTATATTATTCCTAGCGGATTTATCCATTTTGATGAGGTTGATAGAGTACAAGGAATTCAAAGGGTTACGTTTTTGCAAACGTTGGCCGTGTAGCAGAGTAATTTGAAGTGCTACTGGTTGATCACTCGTTATTTCCAGCACGAATATCAGCATCAATCATTGACTGATATTCTGTCTATTCATTTAAATAATCTCGATCTTCGTGTTCCCTGCTTTATATCCCCGCAAATATCCAATCTTTCACCCTTTCATGAACTAACTGCTGATACTGAACAATGCAAGGACTCGCGCGGAAAAGCTCTTTAATTGAAGTACTTTCCATTTATTTATTTTGGCAGCTTAATTGATTGATAGATTGACTTATTAATCATTACATGAGCAACCCTCCTTGATTATGGAGTGTGTCATAAAAACTAGACTAGTTGTTCGCTCGACACCATGCCATTAGCACGTCATTCGTATCATCAATTCTATTACGATAATTTCCAACTGTCACCTTTTACTTGACGTATTTATGTGCAGACCACCTTTCCTTAGGTACATCCTTGGACAGGTACAAAACTTAACACGAAACGGCCTCGAATAATGCCAGGTTTTCAAAGACTTCCTTGCCAAAATAGCGGAATCGTTGTCCACAACTCTCTACCGTCAATTAACTCAAAAAATTCTCAACCATCACATAGCCAAAGAAAACAAGGATTAAACATACCGCATTAGCCATAAAACACTAGCTTGTCAGAGAAGCGAGCCCTTTTCTTATAATTAGGCGACAAAAGGATCGGGTTATTGCATTACTCAAATAGACAAAGATCATGCACACCTTGCAACTTAACACAACAAGTTAATGGTAACCTTAAAACGGTAGACCTGCACTTTGCTCAGAAAAGCGCTTTCTGAGTGGGTGCGGAACTTTATTCTGTCGTATTCTTATTCCGTTGATGTTTTGCGGAGCGGTACGCAAATACCAGAAACCCTTTAATCCTCTGGGGTTAGTTGAACATTCA
>NC_090874.1:1837816-1852816 GCF_036669935.1 Montipora foliosa
TGCCAGCTGAAGACTATCACATTGACATTTTTCATGTACCTGTATTTCTAATAATGTAATCAAGACAAACAAGTTTTTGAAATTGGAAAAGAAAATCTTTGTTAGTAGCTGTAGGAAGTGGTTCTACTTCAAATTTCCTGAGATGAAACTCTGCATCTTTATAACCATCAACAAATAGTTGAAATGATCCAAGCTGTAATTTAAACAAAATAAATACAAAGAGTCAATAGAATTATGTCATCTTAAATTTCTAATATGTCTTGAAATTTAGACTGCTCAAGTTTGTGCTGGATTTTTGACATAAAATTCCAGGAGTATTCTGGGAGTCTTCAAGTACCAGAAGTCGAGTTTTCAAGGAGTGTTTGTAAGATTTTCATGCCATACATTGTGTTTCAGTGTTTTCTTAATGCTGAAAATGCCTACCTTGATATTCTTTCCCACATCCTGCAAGTTACCGGTAAGTGCACTCACGGGCATTTTAATTTTTGCATTTAATCTTTCCCCAAGTCAAATTTGGGCCCATTTTTTTTAAAATTAGATGTCTCTTCAACGTAGTAGCATGATGCAATCTCAACAATTTTCAACAATTTTCACCCAACCAAAAAGTCAAGGAGTTTTCAAGCAGTTGCTTACAAAATCATTTTTTTCAAGGGCTTTTCAAGTGCCCTTGAAGTCCAAAATTAAATTCCAGGGCTTTTCAAGGACTTAAAGGTGGTAGCACGAACCCTGAATCAAGGTCTAGGAAGATGGCTCAAACCAGTTCAAAGACACTGTTAAGAAACTGTATGGTTCAGAAGGATTGACTCTACAACACTGCACCACAAAAGAGCTACATTATGATACCACATGAAAACAAAAATTATTGCTTAACAAGATGTGCCCAATATTGTGACAAAGTAGGTTTCCATAGCAACATGAAAGCAATCTTAAGGCATCATAGGTTTTTTTCTTTAAGTGTTTATGTCTACAAAATGGACTCCTTAACCTCCATTTTATTATCACTGGAGAGTGATTAGCAGGTCAAGTTAAAACTCTTCACAAAAAAATGTTAAAATGTCTGAGATGCACTCAGAGCCACCATACCTAATTGGCAATTTAAGGTGACTTAAATGAAACTGCTCCATGATCCTTTTTAACTTTGCAGAGAGTTTCATCTGAACCTTGTAACAACTTTCTAGCAATAAAAAAATATAAGAGTAACCTTTTTTTTTGGAATAGGAGAGTTAAGAGACAAAAATAATAATGATTTATTATTGGGTGTTTTAGGAGCTTCCCTTTACGCAATAATGAGTAATGAAGAGTGCCTCTTTTTGAGCAATAACAATTGGGGTTTCATATGCCATGATGGTACCATAACATTGCCATTAGGTGAAACAGTGGTGTAGAGTCAATCCCTCTAATAGGGCAAATTCTATCCCTAACCATGAGCCACCTCAAATCTGCTTAACCAAGGCAGAAGACTTACAATCCAAATGTTGGATTCATTCTCTGAAAGATCGATTACCACTTGGATACTTTTAGGGATCAGAAAGGCAAGCTTGTGTTAAATCAATGATCCCCAAGTCAGACAGATTACTGATTTATAAAGGCTCTGTGTGCTACAAGAAATTAAGGGATTGACTCTCCCTTTTGAGAGAGATCAAAGGGGCTGAGTCAGAGCAGTGCAACCCATTTTGTGTAGTTTTATCAATTACTTGACCCTGCTTACAATGCAACTCGTTAACCTAAAAATTACTTTTAAACAACACAAATCAAAGCTTTGTGATTATTAATGTATGTTTAGCTTACATGATACTTATTTTTAAAAGTTTCAAACAACAGAGATAACCTTTGCAAAACTAGCTATTAGGCCAGTTTAATCTTCTTTATTTTTACCAATCCCAGCTGTTTCATTCAAACCTAGATTTGGTTGCCAGGTCCCAGTTGCAGTAAATTTTGTGACCCTGACCCTTCAACTATCACATTCAGAAGAGTATAGGGGAATCTTTGTTTACATTTTTGCCTCATTAGCATAGGCCCATCATTATTTTTCTGATCTATCAGCCAAAAAATCAGTACTGAATGCATAATGAACTGTCTCTGAAACTTTGAACACAATTTACCAGGTAATCTCTGAGTGATAATGCTTTGAAAATTTGAAATTTTACAAAGAATGTATGGGCTCATTAGCGCTTTTTCCACCCGAGATTACTGGTATATCAGTTTTTGATGACAAATAACTTGAGCTCGTAAGAAGGCATAAAATTGGAGATTTAACTACCGGTAAGTTTAAAATGTTCTTTTACCTTTTGAAGTCAATTATTTCTAAATAGCATGATGCCCTCTGTCGGCAAACTCGTATGTTGATGAGACAATTAATGAAAACAATGATGTCAGCAAAGATTCGCCCATTATTTAGAGCTTCATGGATCAAATAATCAGAAACTATCCTATTTCAGGAACTCATTCACCTAACCTAATCTACCTTTGGAGGAAGCCCAGCTTTCACATGCTTTCCTAAAGTATCAGGAAATCTCTCCGTAGCAAACTTTTTTGACCTTGCTTTTGCACGATCAAATGCAGTGTAGTTGAATGTATCACTAGCAAGTCTAACAACCTGGAAAGAGGAAATAGTAAAAGTAGATAAACAAAAACAGTTAATTGTCTCAAAAGAGTAGGTGCTTGTCTGAACAGCTCTGTAAGCTCCTAATCAAAGGTCAATCCTAACCCTAAACCAAGCATTTTTAGATCAATTAAGGTCAAGAAAAAAGCCACCTCTACTTATTGCAGAACAGGAAGCTGTTTCACTGGTTAACTAAACTAGTAGTACATATGTGGTGGGTTAGGATCCTTGACTTTTGAGTATTTTTGGCAAGACCACTATGCCACATGTGATATAGCTGTAGCTGAGAGAGACACGCAAAACCCACTCTATCTTACTGAAGACGAATACAAAAGCACTGAATTACTCTACATGCAGGATACAGCTTTGCATTTTTTACCTTCGTTTTAGGTACAACATTTAAACCAAGTTTGTGATCCACAAGGCTGGCTCCAGCTTCTGACATGTACCCCTGGTTTGGAATCAAACAATTTCTACCAAAGCAACAGGGACAACAAATCTTGTGACACCACTTTGTCCATTTTGGATTCAAGTGTCCATAAGGCTCCTCATCCTTTGGTTTAAATACACCTATCTTTCTCTATATACAGATAAACAAAAAAAGCAACATCTATAGAGAGAGACAGGAGACCATTTTAAAGTTCTCTAAATCTCTTGTTTAATGCCCAAACAACATACAAACATTTTGATATGATAAAAACTACAGGTAGTTGTAGTCTAAGATACCTGTATGTAGACGTTTGAATAAAATACTAGCACAGTGTGAAATGGAAAAAGGTCTCAACCAGGCTCCAAATTGTAAAAGACAGAATCAGCACTTGAACATGTATACAGTACATAGAACTAGTAAACAGTGAACAAGTTGAACACATGGCAGTGTTTTGGAGCGAAGCTAAGCTTTCACATGTACAGTAATATTGATTCAGTAAATATAATAATAATTGTCAAGGGAAACTAAATTAAATATGCGATCTCAAGAGAAACTAAGAGTCCAGAGTCATTAAATTTGCATGAGTTAAACAAAGACCTTAGCCCGAATTGAGTCTGATTGTACATTTAAACATGGTCTTAATTGTTTAATGAGTAACATCTCATTAACTAGACAATCGAACTTGTTCTGGCATTTTTTCAACACATTAAAACAATTGTGAAGGTCCTCCGGAATCCTGCATGCGTGTCTATTATCATAGTGTTTGCGCACTGACGAGGTCTTGCTTCTATGTCCATCAACGCGTATGAACAGATGGCCACGGGTGTATCCGACATAACCAGCATCGCACTGGTCACACTTGAAGTTATACACAACGCATAGTTTCTCTTGAGATCGCATATTTAATTTAGTTTCCCTTGACAATGGCGCCAAGATGTCGCCGAAACGTCGGACGCTTTTATCGCTAGTTTTTGCCAGTATATGTTTGTCTAAATCATTGTTAATTATAATAATAATTATTATTATTATCATGTGGACCGTACGGCCACGTGCCCACATTCATTGTAAACTATGAAACTAGAAAATCCCAATATGAGGGCCATAATCACTAATGCGAGAAGGGCCAGAAAAAGCTATACAGGAGATAGACTACTGATGGAGTTACGAGTTGAGTTTGAGTTTAGATTGAGTTAAAATTGAGTCAATATTGAGTTACGGTTTTCAAATATTATAAAATTAAGCAGAAGTCACTGGGAAGACCAAGAAACACCGTTTTTGTGAAGTGCACAGATGTATATATACGAAATGGTTTTAAACTGATCAAAACAATCTTGAAATTTTATGCACGGCAGTATTCTTGTTTACCAGTTTCAGCACTGTTTTGCTGTTATGTGGTCTCATCGATCCGGAGTCCCTGAAGATTATGCCAAGCCGATTACATGGCTGATGAAAAGACCAGACCACAACACCGTACTAGTTTCGACTAGTGTGTGCGATCTTTACTATCCCACAGAGTTTAAATGAATATTGGTTGAGACGGGACCCGTGATTTATAGTCCTTATTCACAGATATTTGAAAGTCTAACCATTTAAGGATGTTATTACAAAGGCAGCACTTTCTCCTCAATTATTTTAAGACCCTGAGTGTTGTGGGTCCAGCCGGAGTTGAACTCACGATCTCCTGCATAACAAACTGAGCCACCGGTGCCTGGTTGTTCCTTCTAGCGATTAAGTCTATCGACGTAGAAAAGATTAATTCTTGTAAGGCTTGATGGGATTTACTGTTAAACCAGCTTATAGCCCCGGTGGCTAAGTGATGAAATGTACCATTTGTCGTCCAGCAGTGTAGTTTTCATGATCGGTTATCACACAAAAGGTTATCGGAACGAGTAAGCCTCAGGAGGGTTTATGTAAAACATGGAGTCTGGAACCTGGAACGTGTTTTTCCTGTTACTGACCCTAGCCTATGAAGTGCCTTTGTAAATAATTATTCTCATTTATGTACTTAAAAACAAAAGAAACGGTGCACAAAAGGCCGTTGGCAAAACCCGGATCGGATCCGATCCGACTGACAAAACGCGGACCGGATCAATAACAAAATCCCAGCCAAAAGTAGACGATCACCAGACAACGTGCTGAAGACAGGAAAAGTCAAATTCTGGGTCTTTCTCTCTTGTGTAGTTGTCTCCTCATTTATTGAGACTTGTCGAAATATGTTTTTTCCAAAGTTGATTACAGATTCCGAAGAGAAATTATGAAAGATTGGCGTCAATAAGCAAATTGACTGTGTGAGCGACGGTCTTCTTCTTCGAACATGAAAACTGACAACAATTTTTTGCTTTAGCCCAGTCCCTGACCATTGTACAATAGCCTGATTTAGCAACTGAGAAGGAACGTCAGTTGACGAAAGGAGAGCCCGCAGAATAGTTGGGATTCTACTAGACTAATATGGCCTAATATGGATATTTTTGCTGCGCGCGCCATCGTCAACTGACATTCCCGTTCTGTTGCTAAATCAGGCTATTGTGCAATGGTCAGGGACTGGGGTAAAGTAAAAAATTGTTGTCAGTTTTCATGTTCGAAGAAGAAGACCGTCGCGAACGCAGTCAATTTGCTTATTGACGTCAATTCGTCACATCTTATGTTTCATAATTCCTCTTCGGAATCTGTAATCAACTCTGGAAAAAAAAAACATTTCGACGAGTCTCGATAACTGAGGAGATGACTACACAAGAGAGAAAGGCACAGAATTCGACTTTTCCTGTCGGGTCGGGTCGGGCCGGGCCGGGCCGGGCCGGGCCAGGCCGGGCCGGACCGGACCGGACCGGATTGACAAAACACGGACCGAATCAATAACAAAATCCCCACCAAAAGTAGACGGTTACCAGACAACATGCTGAAAACCGATCCGATCCAGGTTTTGCCATCGGCCTGCACAAAAAACTAAAATTAATTAACAAGTGATAAATAAATAATGAGAAATAATGGTAAACTGCTTTATGCAACATGATTTAAGGCGGTACAAGTTTTAGGATGGTTAAAGTGTAGACAGAAAGGAATTTCTATCATTATTTGTACAGATCATAGACATACACTGTACTTTTAATTTCAATACTCTGATTTCAAAACTCGTTTGTAGACCTTTTTTAACCGGTTGAGTGGGGATCCAGACAGACAATTATTTTAAATTAACAATTAACGATCACCACTTCGAAAGCTTGCCGATGACTATGCGGTTAACAATCAATATTCCATTGCGTGAGAACCAGAACCCGACTGCACAAAGATCCCAAGTCTTACCAGGTAAAATCAGGAAACAGAAGGTGAGCGAAACAAACTTTAGTGTTTTCACTGATTAGTAACAACTCATATTTTAGAAAGGGGCCAGTATAGCTTCCGAAAAACAATGCGAATCACCCCCATGACCTTTCTAGTCACAGAGTAAACTTTTGTGACACTCTCCCATAACCAGGCACTGTGACACAATCTAGGCTGCAGGTCTAAAACACTGGTCACTTTTGACAGGTTACTCATTGCAGGTCATTATTTTTCCTTTTGGAAAGTAACCCAAAACCCTAATAATTATTATTGATTTGGGTAACCCTAAACATAAACTTGGTTTTTAGGCCTAGGGTTAGGCAAATTGAGGGTTTTGGGTTACTTTCGAAAAGGTAAAACAATGACCTGCAAGTACGCGTGACCTGTCAAAGTGACCTTTGTTTTAGACTCCACCCAATCTCAGCCATAAATTTCTGGTACTGTACACTTGATGCCACTATCAGTTCATCCCTTCCCCCTTTTCGAAGTTGTAGGGGAAAAAACTATTGACTTTTCTCATGAATGCCTAAAGTCATAGCACAATCAACATTGAAAAGGGGGAAGGGGTTGTATTTTGGGTTGGTGTCACCATTTTTTTGGTTGGGATTGTAGCCAGGCAACTAGACGTCATACAATGTAGCGGTGATTAGCAAATGTGACAATCGTGTTGACACATTGATTTTTAGAATTTCAGCGATTGTGAGCAAAAAGCGTAATGCGGGCTCACTTCAGCAGACATATTCCTCTTTTGTTTACAGCATTCTTGTGATTATCAACCATGATGCCGGATGACAAATACGGTTCATCATTTGGCAGCCGGGCCGGCTTTAACTGGCTTAACAATAAAGCCCATGTATCCCTCTAAGAAGACAAGAATGATGCCGTGAAAGGTGCAACAATATTATAAGATTGTTTTGTTCATTGAAAAGCCATGCCATTTTGCAAAATTTTATGCAAATATAATATCTTTACAGGCGGAGAAAACAGTTTTTGAAGTGACTTGTACTGAATATTTACTACTTTTAATTGCAAAAAATGCCAAAAACTGTTACTCAATCTTAACTTAAACTTCACTCAAACTCAACTGAACTCGTAACTCAATGAATAGCCGATCCCGCTATACAGCACTGTTAGGAAAGCATACTGCACTGTGCCATGCAATTTAACTGGATTCAGTTGCTTCTAAACATCCAAGTTATTTACAGCCAGAAAAGCAAATAAACACAACACATTTTTCTTTGCACTTATAGGTGTCTACAATGATTATGATATTCATTTTACCGGTTTACAGTAAAAATGATAATAAACAAGTCATCTGTGTGAAAGCAATTAATAAAACATGAATAATTATCACTTCAACCGTTTTTCCAATAACATAAGTGATAGGAACTTGATGTAAAAAAACAAGGGGTTGCAGAAAACTTACGTCTCTTGCACACGGTGCACTAGGGTCAAGTCGAGAACGAAACCGGAAGTGGAATACTATCACATCAAAGAAAGGGATAAGTGCACTAGCATTACAAAACCTGTTTCCGCTTTTCGACCTTTATACAGTGTGCAGGGATGTATAACAAAGAGAACCAAAGATATTTACAAAAAGGATACCATGAATGGAACCTCACCCCTTCTTTGTCTTTGACGAAATAACTTCCACTCGAACCTTGATATATTCTTTCTGGCAAAATTCCCACATCGATTGCTTGCTCGGCTGCATGTACGATGCTGGCAAACTCTGCATCATCAAAACTGTTTCCTTGATACTCACTATCACTATGACTGTCCATTCGTGATCGAGATCTGCCAAGTAAGGGTCTTTGTTCAGAAGTTCTGTTATCGAAATAGTGCGAGCCACCAACAATTGCTGTGCTGTAACTTGCCGGGTCAGCGTGATAAGGCACTACATCGGGCCCATTTGGGCAACCATCGGAGACGAACTCGATTAGTGGACGCCCTCCTTCGTTCAATGACATCTAAATATTTAGTCCAATGCCCCCGTTTAGAAATTTTCCAATCGTTTCCTGGGGATTTCATTCGTAGAAGTTGCCGCTACACATAGCCTATTTTGGTTTCTTACAAAATCATGATTTCATCTTGTGACGCGCATGGTACATTAGGGTGTTTAAACTGACCAAACACAGCGTATGATACTGAACAACTCACTAAGATTCCCCCCTGTTTGATCATGTTGCCACTCTCCACTCGCTGACCGGAACGTACACTGGCTACGTATGATTAACAAGAACTTACCGCTCTTTTCCCCTCGCTTTCATCGACTTCATCGGCCAATTTCTATATAAATTGTTTTGACCATTAAAATGATTTTTTTTTTTTTTGCAATTTAATGGCATCAAAGGTAACACATGGTAATAAGAATAATATTAATAGCCATATGGATAATCCGTAAAGGATATCTAACAAATATTAATTTTACCTTGAAAAAGGCACTTCGTGGTACAAACCACTCTCTCTCTCTCTCTGAAGGGCTGATTCGTTGATTGTTGTGGTTGTGAGATAGGGCTGGGAGTGATTTCGATGGTGCCCCTCATCACTGGGACATCAAAATCTAAGGGGACGGGGGATGGGAGGTGGAAAGTACAACTCTTGCATTTGTTGTGAACCACCGATGCTACGTCAGTTGTTCGACAATGTTTACTAGTATTATTTTATTTATTTGTTCATTAAAAGACGTTATTAAATAAAATCGACCGAAAAAGGGATGTAGATCAGGAAAAATGCTATGGATGTTATTTTTCCTTTTATCCACGCGAAGTCTTAGTTAACCGGCGGAAGAAGTCTGGATACGTATAACGAAACAAAATAATGCACACTGAATTATGGTTACAGAGAATTACTATGTGTCACGAGTTCAAGGTTTGTAAACAGACAACAAGGACCTGCCCCAGGACAAATGTGGAAATGAGTTCTTTCTTGGATGTTCCTATGGAACAAACACTTTTTACGAAAACTTATCCATTGTTTTTACAGCTTTGCGGAAGGAACCGGCAATGTGACCCTGGTGCGAGAACTAGATAATAGTATTATTTATGGGGCACGGTGGTTATAAGACTTCGTTTGAATGAGAAATAAACTAGAAAGAACCTACCGTTTGCGAAGTACACCTGAAGTCGCGTTTCTGCAATTGCATGTGTTGTGCTAGTATGACTGTTCTATATATCGAATATGCAAATGATTCTCGTGGGTTTTTTTGTAATGCAAAAATCATGCTTTAAATTGTATCTGGCATGTGTGACAGTCGCAATAAGAATAATTTTGTTTGCAAGGGCCAACTGGGCAAAGCAAAGGTGCCGGATCCTGGTGGCCGGTGTCCTAGCGAATTTGGAGCCCCCTAGATTTGGACCCCCGGTACAAATCCGCTAGCGGAAACTTGAAGAAAAGACTTAAAGACTTAGATCAGTTAGTTTGTTGTTTAAAAATACGTAGATGCGATTTTAACTCCTTTCTGGCAGAAGCGTGAAATTAATCCTTAATCGCCCTCGAGCGCATGCGATTACATATACTAATGAAAAGAACGCTTATTTTCAGGGGGGTCCAAATCCGCGGGAGGGTCCATAACCGCTGTGACAGACAGGAAAAATATATCAGTCTCAGCCGTACAGCCAGCCTTGCTCTGTTATACGAGTCGGCACAATAAGAATGCATAACGTTCTGGTAGCATTGAAAAAACTATTTTACCCCTTCATCGAAAGTTTCGTGCAGGACGCACACACATCATCGAATAAGCTCACTGTTGTCGGTTGGGAAGGGGAGGGTAGTGAAAGGAGAGAGGATTGCGTTCTACGACGCGATCGTCAACGAGAACGCCGCAAAACAGCAGTATTAAACAATTATTGGATGAGGTTGAGCATGATATCGTGAATTATTATCAAAACCGAGGTCTGTGTTATCTGCCGAAGCCGAAGGCTGAGGCAGATAACACAGACACAATGCTCTCGACCAATCAGATTTTTCATAGTGAGTATGTATAATAATATTGGTTAAAAGAGGAAAAATACTCGTGCTGCACGCATTTTAGCACATATTCGTGCGGTACTCTGCACAACAACGACGTGAAATCACCAAATTTGAGGTTTTCATTACAACGCGAGCGTACAAATATGAATCATTCATTCCCTATTTTTTACTCTGAAACCGCTCGTACCAATTTATTTTTAGGATACTTCGTCCACATTGTGCGAAATGAACGAGAGGAATAATCGCGAAGGACTTACGATATTTTAAGTGACATTTTTATCGACGTCGGCGTCGTAGATCTTAAAGTTCCTCAGTAGGGACCTTAACGACGACGACGACGGCTACGAGAACGGCACAACACAATAGGTTTAATTAGCAAAAACAATAGTTTTGCACGCCCTGCAAGTGCGTCTTACTTTTAAATACATTTCTTTGCCGTTCTCGTCTTCATCAAATTTGGGGTCATGTGGAGGACGAAAGCACCTTACAATGAATTTTAAATTTTCTCTCTAAATATCCACACCGTTCTCACCAATTTTATTCTTGGAAATGTGGACTCACATTTTCCATGCCGAGCGACTTGCAGTAATCGCAAAATCATGACAGTAACGGGAAATAATATTTTTAGACAACGTTCTCGTAGCCGTTGTCGTGCTTGATTAAGGTCGCTAAGAGGGCCACAAGTTCATCAGTAATGTTAGTTACTGTCACGTGTTACCCTCGTAAAATAAAGTCTCTCTCTCTCTCTCTCTCTCTCTCTCGCTACTATTTCGAGTGGATACGAATCATAAAGCCCTCCGGCTGTCACCTCTTTCAAAAGGGCGATAGCTCAACTAACACTTGTTTTAATATCATTAAATCTTGTCCATTAGTAATTACTACTGTGATAAGTTGCCTGAAAGGGGAACATTTTTTTGAATTAACAGCACAGCTGTGTAATTATTGAATACAGTAACAGGCCCGGGTCCGTCTAAAGATACAGTCAACTCTCTCGTAAGCGGACACCATCGAGAAATGGAAAAGGCGTCCGTTAGTAGAGCTGTCCGCTTACGAGAATTATTCCCATAACGTGAGACTACAAATACATGCTAGACTCTTGTTCATGTCAAACAAACGGACAGCTTGCTTTCCCGTGGGCAAATGGACATTTGACAAAAATCGACCCCACTGTTCTGTTGCTCTGTCAAAGGTCATACTTTTGTTTTCAAAAGAAAAATCCAATTTTGATTTTGAAAGGTGTCCGCGTCTGTTTACAAGAGAGTGTCCGCTTACGGTAATGTGTAAATACAGAGTTTGACTGGAAGGCAAAATGCAAGCACCACATGTATTTTCTTATGTACGACAAAGATTCATTTTATAAAAGATAGTTCTGCATAGACTGCCATTACACGATAACCAATTTATATTTTGGGAAATGAAGAAAACCACATTTTTTCACAAAAATGTAAAAACTGCAAACTGATATTAGTTTTGACACTTTTATTCACTGTCAATAAAGTGCCGAGCTTTAAGGCGTAATGGACTCAGGCGTCTAAACTTTTATGTTGAGTTTTCAGGACTAAAGCAAAGCCGTGGCCTTGTAGGTCAACACTGTTCCTAAGTGTCAGATGTAAGCCCTGGAGTGATCAGCCATTGATTACTTCTGGACAAGCACAATTACATAACACAAAAGAGATGAGACCGTGGACACTACAAAATGAGACACAAGAAAGTTTACGCCCTACCCGGTTTCCACACCAGCCGTTTTCAGTAGAAAGTCTTGCCTTGCAAACGCCAACAAAATTTCTGTGTAAACTGAAATGCCTTTGATCCCATTTAATGAATGATAAGTAATTTTACAGAGTTTTTATATCTTTATCGTTATTATCATTTTATTACAGTATTGCACTTTTCATATATTTAAGTATCTATTAATGAGTTTTTAAATAGGTTATATTTTCGGTCGATATCGTATTTTTTTATTTTTGTAACTGATTGTGCAATTCAGCCTGTCAGCTGCTAAGTGATTGTCTTAATAAACTATCTATATTGTTTTTTTGTTTCACGCTGAAAAGAAGTGACCTGAATTTATCACAGGTTTTTTTTAAACATTCGTTAGAGCCGATTTACACGGTACGATTTTTGTCGCATGCAACAACGGCTTACGACAGGCCCACGACATGATTTACGATTGTTGTGTACGTCAGAAAAAATGTCGTAGCATTTAAAATTAAACATATTTTAAAACGCTGCGACAATCGTAAGTCATGTCGTAGGCCTGTCGTGAGCTTGCGGCATGCGACAAAAATCGTACCGTGTAAATCGGCCCTTACTACATTAAGAGAGTTAGACAGGCTGAGGGCTTCATTTCCCTAATCTGCTGCCGAAATCAATCTCTCCTCACCCTTTTTCGCACTGCATGCTCAGATCGACCAGTGGGTTCGCTTTTGAGTTGTTTCTTACAGGGCTTGTATGATTATTACCTTCTTCAAGTGGCATCCGATTTTTTGTGGTCTTTGGCAGTTATTGCCCGTTCGGGACCCTGCACACTTACTACTGCTTGATTACAGTCTGCAGCTGGATCCAGTAGATGAAAAGGAACCTTTTTGATTATTTTTGGCAGTTCGAATTTTAATGCCACAGTTGTTGCTTTCCGTGTTATCTTAATTAAATCCTTCTGGGAGTTTGTTTGCCCCGAGCCAAGATATTTGAAATCTTTCACTTGTTTGATGTTTGTTTAAACCAAAGGGAGATTTCAAAAGTCGGTATGGTTCTGTCTTGGTCCCATCGCAATGTAAGTCCGGTCGAGGAAGCTCACGGTTGTTTTTAAGGCACTGTTTCTTTATTAAGGAACCAATGCTTAGCTAGTCATCCGCGGACTCGAGATCGGCAAGTGAGGTGATAAATTATGCAGGGTGCCTTTGACTTTATCTTTGATGAATCAGTGAAGGTTTCTTATCTAGACTGTAGAGAGACGGTTGGTTGAGGGGTTAGAGTGTCGTGGAATATACTTAACGAGATAAAGCGAAGGCAGTTTCCCCATTAGGTATGATGCTAGCGCCCCCACTTCAAGTGCTCTCATCCGATGACTTAGGATGGATTCGGTTAACATTTAAACATCAAGAAGAGAGCAAGATGTCTTCTTCACTGTATTTGTCATTTCCTTGCTGTTCTTGTTTATCGCAACGAAGGGACACGAGTTGCGACAAAAGGAGCTTTTTGTGTTTTCCTTCCAGAACAAGATGCTCCTTTAATGTGATAATCACACGGTGATGTTCTCGAGACATGGACCTGTAGTAAAACACGAGACTAACAACGAGTATCAAAACGGGAAGAAGAAATGCTGCAGTGTGCATAAAGCGTAGTGTCTGATGGATCCACTCGGGCCAGCTTGTTACAACAAAGGACAGCTCATCTATGATGAATTTTCTTTCAATGCATTCTATGTTTTTGAACGGGCCACAGAATGATGTCGGTACTCTTGTCCCACCCCACCCAACAAGGCCTATACACATGAAAAACATAAGAAGCAAGAGAAGGGCAAAGATAGAGCTCAGCTTCGCACCTTGAAAGGATTTATCTGGCAGACGATTGTTGTAAAAGAGGCTCACTTTCTTTACGTAGAAAAACACTATCATTTTCAGGACCCCAATGAAGGGAAGAACAGGGCTGAAAAAAGTGCCAATCAGAATCAAGCATTGCCCATACACAAGATCAATCACATTGCGTGGGATGTCAAACTGAGTCATTCCAATCTTTCTGAAGCAGTAGCAGTGCTTAAAAAGAAGCTTCCTAACAGTTTCAAGCCCAAGTGTGACGAGTACCACGACGAAAAAGTCCACCCATACAAGCATGTACATCTGCGCTGCAATTTCGTTCTCCCAGCACCGTTTGCAGTGAAAAGGCAACCCACCCCTGTCCTGGATGCGATCGTTGATGTTTTTGTACAACAGAATCATAAGCATGGCGATAGACGGTAACTTGACAAAAGTGCGCCTTAGAAGGTTCAAGAGCAGCTCGAACTTTGGACTCCAATCCTCAAATATGGACAGAAACTCGAACAATGGCGGCAAAATCAGATTTAAGATTGTGATCGCAAGGGATAACGAAGATCTGTAGATTAAGAACATTAATTTGCGTTAGGTCTCTAAAGATAAAGAAACATATACACTGAAGTGAAGTCCATTAATTATTATCCACTCCAATCACCGCATTTCAGGACCAAAATTATATTGGTGTTTGCCATACTAATATAAAGACTGAGTTACTTTCTAAACAAAATTTTAATGCTTCGTTGGTGGGAAAGTAAAATACGAAAATTTAGAGTCAACCCGTCTGTTAGTTGCTTATCGTATGCACGAACAAACAAATAAAAATTAAGCACAAATAAAAATTTACGACTGTAGGCCGTGATTTTACGGTTTATGCACCAGGCAATGTAAATCCCCGACGCCGCCACCACCCCCCCCCCCCCCCCACCAACCCCAGAACTATGGGAGGATTAGCCGGAGATTAGGCTCAAATGTCGTGCCGCGGTATGCGGGGCATTACCTTTATTTGACATCTTGTGGTGATTTGGCCGTTTTCGCGTCCGCAGTAATTCCACGAGGTCATTAATTGGTAGAAATAATGCCTTTCCATTCCTCGTGGAGGACTTCACAGCGGTTATCAGTCACACGCGCCCCTCAATGACATTTTT
>NC_090874.1:1855316-1865316 GCF_036669935.1 Montipora foliosa
AAATCGCTTAAAGACATGCTTGTTTTAAGCAAAACTATAAAGGCTTTTATCAACACAATGGGCACACAGCTTTAGTCGTGCAGGTCTGTCAACCCCATTTTAACATGCTATTGTAGTGTGAATTAATTTATGTCACCTTTAATTTGTCATTTCATTCAGTGTGAGGAAAACACCTCAGTACAGTAGATGTCTTTATTTATTAATAATAATATAGCAGGGCTTGGGGTAAGGCCCCAAGAATATTTTGAATAAGAATTATTTTTAGCAGACACTGGCAAATATTATATAATGATTAAATAAAAGTCACAATTCTTGGGTTTCACTCACGTGATCAACAGCCATGTTTCTCAACGAAAACAAAAGAAGACGTTAGCATAATAATAGCTTTCAATTCCCGGAGGATTGGATCGGGACACCAACATGACCGCCATTTCATTGTTTGGGGACACCAACATGGCGGCCGTGACGTCATGTAAAATCCAAGTATTGGACCTTCCTTCTGCATGAATTTTTTTTTCTTTACCTTCTTCTTTGCGCGAATTTTTTTTCTTGGCATTTTCCCTTGCATGAATTTTTTTTTGGTTTTTTCCCCACCCACCCATCACTTTTCTAATGGTCCGTCCCTTAGAAACCCTAAAATTTCACCGCATGGCGAGGCATTAGCTCCCATTAGAAACGGCAAACGCCTAATCCCCGGGGTTGGGGGGACGGGGGCTTACATTGACTGATGCATTGATTCAATGTCGTGCAATGATAACTAGAACCATCCGCTCTTACTATTACCTGATAAGCATCTGCTCAAACTGATTCCGTCCATACTCTGTCAATTCCTTGTTGATTATAACATTAAAGATGACCACAAAAGACACATACCAAAGCGACGGAACTATGAACACGTTTATGAGAATTCTCGCCCCATACAGCAGAGTTTTCTGTTTTTTTGTCCTGCTTCGCGCTCTCCGTAATCGTACCTCCTCCTCTAACTCAAAGCGTATGTCGTGTGATATGATCTGGCTCCTCTGTAAAGCAGCGCTCTTCTCGCTGATGCAATAATCCCAGGCAGAAAACAGTCGGTTGCAGAAAGAGTTGAATACACCTTCACTTTCAACGTAGCCCTCTCTGAACCCACTGGATGCATTTCGAACCATTACCACAAGGCAAAAGATAAAATAGGCCCCACCAGTCAACAGATACGCGAGTGGGAGATGATACTTAATTCCCTCTTGAGATACGATAGCGTCCGAAGGATAACTGCTATAGAACATGATCGTGTTACTTATCCATCCCTGTCCTGTTAAGAAGTCTAAAACCATGTTAGGAAGGCTGCGATTTGCATCGTTCCCAGTGTTGTAAACAAATTCGTATTTACAACTAGTTATGTTGGTTGCGTTAACTGGCGTGTTGTACTTACGCGTTCTCCCGCAGATTATCAAGGTTGGCAGAGAAACAAAACCGAATTCTAGCAGAAAAACAAACAAATTAAGGAACATCAGCCACCGAAGAAAAATGAAATAAGACACCACACCGCTTCCGAATTTCCCCTCTATATCTTTGAGGTGTCCTCGCCACAATTCGAGGGAATAGAGGCATTCTTTTAGACCGGTGCGAAAACGAGTCCATCCCATTGCTACCTTCAGTCTGCAAGATTCCCATCGTGAATTAATCCCTTGTAGTGCTCTTGCTTTAAGGGATCGTTTGAAATGGCGCCTGACTGACAATGGGAGTGGAACAGCCTTGAAATCCACCGATGACGGTACATCTTCAGAAGCCGAGATTGCTTTAACAGGTTCGACACAATCATTGTTCCCCTGCATATGCGATACACAGCCCTGATTAATTCGCATGGTGAATGAGCCCGAACGTTTCCTTGAAATTCCACGGCATTTACGATTGAGTGTAGCTTGATGTCTAATGATCGTTGTCGAGGAGTGTCTTGCGAGCCGGCTTGGTAAATCCTGCATGTAGAATTTCGTCTCGTTTGAATCGTCACCCCTCGGCTTTTGGTTCCACAGAGGATGCATTTCAATTGGTGACATTGGTGTGTCCGCCATGGTAAAGCAGTTCGAGATCACTCTCTCTTTCTACGATTGTCGCTCAAAATGAAATTAGATACCAAACAATAATAATTCGTGACTGTCTCTAGAATGTCGTATTTGTTCTAACTCATCCTTCGTGCATCCGGTGGAGAAAAAAAGGGCTCTCGACTTAGCCTCCGAAAAACTGACGCTTTGCAAAATACATTTACCTATCAGAAAAGGAAAGGAAGAGGAAAGAAAAGGAACTTTATTTAAGTGTCTAGTAGATTTAGCGCTGGAGCACTAATTGGGGACACTGTAAAGTGAAATTAACAATTAACACAACAAGTCAAATGTTGGTTTTTGAGGAGAGGGGAAACCGGAGTAGCAGGAGAAAACCTCTCGGTGCAGAGTAGAGAACCAACAAACTCAACCCACATATGACGCCGAGTCGAGGAATCGAACCTGGGCCACATTGGTGGGAGGCGAGTGCTCTCAGGCACTGCGCTATCAAACTTTCCAGAAGGAAGAGAGTCATCGGTCAGATCGGTCCATGGCCCAGCACTTCACGGCATTTTATTTGAAACTATGTTCAAAATTCCAAATCAACCACCCTTCCCTTTTAGTCTTCCAGACAGACAAAGAGTCAAATCCCAGGGAAAACACGGAGAGGATAATGGATTATCGAGTTCCTTGTCATGTCTTTCTTTAATTCAATCTCTTCAATGTTCTTTATTTACATACGGTAAAAAAATCATCAGGAATGTAACAAATAAAGTTACATAAAGTACAATAAATGAATTTGTATATATATACTAAAACTAATTAATTGCTTGATATACTAAATACTAACGTACCATAAACCTGTTTTGTTGGGTACAGGAAAGGTTGCAGATCAAAAGTAAGCAGAGGAGGACTGGTGAGAGCATCTGCGCGAGCTTAAACTGGTGCTCAGTGTATGCTGAGTTAATGCATTTTGTTGTCGTTGTTTCAAACTATGGACGATATAAAGGCGCTGGAATACTCCACCATGAAGGTAAGAGACCAATACAATTTATGAAATTCGTACATCATTCTGCGATATAAAGCCTACAGCTAACGTTAGCTTATTATCATGTACACAATAACAAGAACATTTTAAAATACAGGTACGGTGTTTCTAGAGACCTTCCCTCAAATTCTTCAGTCTTAAGACAAGCATTATGGCTCATTTCTCATTAATTCCATCTTAAATTTAGTAATATTAGTACAGGTAACCACGTGACTTCGAGTGCAATTTGGGAGAAATAAACACGAGTAATTTTTTTCAAACACGAACAAAATTACACGAGCATATAGGGCGAGTGCAATTTGCGGTCTTTGAAAAATATTGCAAGTGCTTATTTATTCCAAATAATTGCATGAGAAAAATCATTTGATTACTCATTAATAATATACATGAAAAAATTTGAGATAGTTAAGCAGAACAAACGCATGTGTATCACACAATCAGAAAAAAATTGCGCCATACAGGGCATGCGCTTGATTTGAAAACAAAAGGTAAACTAGTAGACAATCATACATGTAATCCAGAATTTCAATGTGTACATAATTTGCACTGGTATTACGCTTTTTGCAGAGTGCAGAGATGTATCCAGGTTTTCAAATTTGGGGGTCCTCTGGACCCCTTTTTGAAAAATTTGGGGGTCCATTGCAAAATTTTGGGAGAACAGCTGATTAATATTCAAGAATTAATATGCGATCTATTGCCTCTTAATTGCTGGTGCAGTACCCTTTCAGATTTCTAACTGGACAAATATAAAGCCTTATCCCTTCCCAAAAATATGTACTTAAAATGATCAATTTCTTTGAAACTGTTGATTCATCAATCAAAATGTATGGGCTGTTAAAGCTCCATCGATCACATCTGAAAACGTCTCGAGGAATCCGTATGCTCTAGGAACTGTTGGCTCCAGTTGATAAATTATCTAGATCTCCACAGCGAAAAAAAAAAAGAAGTGAATCTCAATTTTCCCTAAAAGAGCATCATTTATTTTAACAACATTTGAGGTGTAATTTAGGAGCAAAAGAGTAAACAAATGTAAGCGATCAATACACAGTTCATCATCGGCCCGTGCGGCTGTGACTTCGCCACGGCCAATGTTAATAATCAAGCGATTGAATACATTCAAGTTTCAAGTTCAAAACGTTAATTTTAACACTAACTCCGAAGAAAAGTTGCATAATTTGCAAAACAGACAAGTTGCGTGCAAGACATGAACCGAGACGATGACACGTGCGTGCCCGGAATTAATATCAACAGGGTTGCACGAAACAAAAATTTAACATACTTTGCAGTTGGATGCAAATGCTTGAAATTCACTTGGAAAGCATGCAACAAACTGAAATGTTTTATTATCACTGGCGGAAGATCGAAAGTGTCGCCTATTGTCTCGCCTAACAAACAGCTCAGATCATGTCACGCAACACGTGCGAATTCAAAACTGAACTCCTGAAGCTGGACACAATGGTTGAAAAAACGAAATTATTCGACTACAAAAATCCGAAAATAACAGCTTATCTTGAAATTTAAGGAACTCAGTCATTTTTCCGTTGTGAGAAATGGGAATGTTCAATTTCCTTGTGAAATACGCCGTTCCCATGTTTTTCCTGGTGTTCGTAATTTGCATAAACATTCGATTTTTTTTCTGCGTCCAATTGGACCCTTTGTTCCGTAATCTATGCGTCCAAAAGGAAAACGAGTGCATCCCAGGATGCAATGACGCACTCTGGATACATCTCTGAGAGTGTTACACTCAACTGTACTGCTCTCAGCCAATCAGAATTGAGTAATTTTTTCATGTATATTATTAGTCTAATTATTAAAAATTAAGTAATGAATTTAAATTATTTCCCTGTTTTTATTTGGTTAATTTAAATTAGCCAACCAAAACAACACCAATCATCAAGAACCTCAACTCTGCTGCATTGAATTCAAGTGGCCCAAAAAAACACTTTTTGTAAATATGGTTGGGGTAACTTATTGTCTACTAGTTTACCTAAAATGGTAGAAATGCTGCTGAGAGGAAGGGAGATGTTCAATTGCTCTTGCAATTATTTAATGACAGTTCATGCATCAGGAAGGTGCAATATTGTGATGCAAAATGTGGACCACCATTGGACCTCCTTTGTGGAACCCACTCGAGAGAAGAAAGAAAACAGTAGATGGTTTTCACAGTGATGTCATCAAATTCAAAAATCAAGATCACAAGGTTTTCTGAAATTTTATCTAAAGGAGGTTGATAATGACTTAGAAATAAAATTTAATATTTTTCCAGTTCCATGACGTCTTTCAATTCGAAAATAAAGCATTTTGATTTTCCGATTTGTCACATTGTGTGACACCATGATACAAAGCTATTTGGTTGGAAAAAAAACATATATCCTTAAGAATCTCAGCCTTTCAAGTACACTGGGAGATGTGTTCATACACATGTGACCTCTCACACAAAAACGTACACTACCCGTTTTTGTTTGTGACATGGGTTTCTTTTGCTCTAAATTACCACTTAATTACGCAGTAAGACCCTGGCAGCTGAACATCTTAAGGACACGATATAAAAGTACAAAGAAACCAAAACAGCGAACAAAACTCAAAACAGAATAAACACGCCATACACTATGTCATGTGTGCACATGTGTGGCCTTATCGGCCCCAGGGCCCATGTGAGCGCATGAAATATGCACTCTCACATGCTGCCCTGCTGAGGTTGGAGTCCTCGACAACCTAATAACTCAACCAAAGTCTAGATTCACTCGATCACGTATGAACAACAAGGACATTAAGCTCCTATTTCTGAGTATTCTTAGCTAACAATTGCATTAAAAGCAGGTTGGATTGTGCTACACAGTTCAGTATTTGCGGGTCTATCACTGCCGCTTCCACGCTTTCCCTCATCGCAGGTCTCGGCAAGTGGTGAGGATTGGAGTGTTGTCCAGCTCCCATCTGGGTAAAACGTCTGACCGGAGGGTGGTTGTTGGTATCAGTAGCTGCTGTCACCTCCGCTGTAACCTGCGATCAGGCCCATTTTTAGCTTTGCCCATATGTTCTCTTATGTCATCACTCGCTAAAATTGGGCCTGACCAAAAGTCTCTCAAGAATTCCAGACGGTCGGCCAAATTTTGGTGATCTGATTGGCTGTTGAAACGCCGGAAGTGAAAATGCCATCATGATTGCGCGGAGCTCTCGCGAAGTCCTCGAGACTAATGCGCCATAAGTGTATGAAAAAATTTGCTGCCTTTTGTTCTTACAATGACGTGGACGGTGCAACTTGATTTTATTTGTATAAATGGAGAGCCATCTGGAACATCTCATAACTTGAAGAATCGGGTTTGAATCTCTGGTAAGAGTGAAATTAGCGATTCCGTTGTCGAGCTCTGTGGCCATGTGGTTGAAAGTACTTTGGCACAAACTTGCCTGATGTTTTGAAAGCTAAATAGCTGGTTCTTTCAAATGGCAATGAAAGCCGATGCATATTGGTTTCCTGGATGAGACAAAGGACATATATATCAAAACGAGGAGATGCTGATAAAATTGCAAGTTACATGAATGCATGTTTTGAATATCTGTGTATGTCAAACGGCTTTATTTACTTACTGTACATGACACGGTTTGTTTGCACAATTTGGAGTCAAGATTGCTTCATAATATTTCCAGTTGATTTAACTTAAAACTCGCACTCCAGAAACTAAAATGGCATGTTTCCAGAGAGACCAATTGAGTCCATCTTACTGTTCGTACTCCATCAAAAAATTAACAGCCAAACTTATCATGATTTGACTGCAACTGAAGATATTACGCGAAAAAATCACCAAAGAAACCTTCATGGGCAAACACGTTAAAGGAATGTTTGTTTCTTTAAAAATCTATTGCCAAACCGTCCAACGACAAAATGCTAGGTTATCTCAATTACAAATTAAGATGTCAAGCTTAAAAGATTGCATATTCAGTGAAGTTCGGAGGAAGAATTACACTGGCCTTTGCCGCAATATAGTCGTCGACAACATTCGTTATGCTTTAAATGTGTTTTTCTCAAGTTATAAAAGCCAACGGTAACTTTCAAATTCGTTTATAATATTCCTCCCACGGTAATTAACTCTGGTCAAAACAAAATAGCGTGAATCTGCCGTCCACGCGTGTATTGTGTAATGGAAGTAAATTTGATTGGCCGATGAAGGACATGTCAATCAATCAAAAAAAAAAAAGTGGGCGGAAGGAATTTCGAAGAGGAATTTGGTCAGGCTCTATTTTTCATTTCTCCAACTCTACAATACATACCACGCGAAACTAAAATAGAGCCTGATTGCAGGTTACCTCCGCTGCTGCACCTCCACCGGTACTGGCCTGTAGGGCCTCAGCCTTCTCTGGATTTACAGCGACAGTAGAAAGTTCATGGTCCACCCCGTCAGTAGAAATTTCAGGGTCTGCGGTGCCAGGAGAGAGCTCAGGATCTACACCATCAGTAGAAAAGTCAGGATCGACGCCATCGGTGGAAAGCTCAGGATCGGCTTGAACTGTGGGGGCACCACCTTCATTAACAGCATAATCACCAACTAGTGGTTCATCACCATGGTCCCAATCAGGGGCAGCCTCCTCAAGAACTTCCACTTGATTCTGTTTGTGGTTACCATCACCGTGTGTCACTTGTACATCAACTTCAGACGGACTCTCGTGTGGTACAGCAACAGGGCCACTGCTCTGCCTGGATGGTATGACGGCTTCAACAACGTCGTCCTCATCACTGCTGCTTGCTTTGGTATCTAACGGTACACCATTACCAACTGCATTTTCACTGGTATTCATGCTGCCGGAATCTATGTTGTCATCATCAAAGGCAATGTCTCTCACTAGTTGTTTTGCATGGAGAATGTCATTCCTGTGGACAGTTTTTTTGAATTCCTCCTCTGCCGTTGTTGCTACTAAATGGTACCACAACATACGTGTTCCCAGTATCAAGTCGCTTTACAACCTTGTAGGGAGTTGCATCCCACACATCCTGAATCTTACTGCGACCCTGGACACGATTCTTAAGGAACACCCTGGACCCTACAGGAATGCTGGTATCGGTGGCTTTAAGAATGTTCCTGGTTTGGTGTCGCAGTGCCTACCTCTCTGTTCCCGCTGAGGCTAGTCTGAAAGCCTGCTCTAAAGGCTCCTGGTGTTCAGTGATCCATTCTTTACACTCTTCAGTATGGCTTGCTGACCCAATTAGATGATCCACTGGAAGTGTTGGCTCCCTGCCGAAGAACAAGCAGTGGGGCGAGTAGCCAGTAGTTGAGTGTGGGGTACAGTTGTATGCAAACACAAGTTCTGGAAGAAATTCTGGCCACTTACGTTTCTTCTCTGAAGGCAAAGTACGCAGACGGTCATGCATGGTTCTATTGAAGCGTTCACATTGACCGTTACCCTCTGGATGGTATGGGGATGTGTGACTCTTAGAGATGCCATAGATCTTATAAAGTTCCTGAATCACCTTGCTCTCGAAATTGCGCCCTTGGTCGCGGTGAATCCTTTTAGGTACCCCAAACCTTACAATCCACTCTTTCACTAGGACTCGAGCTACTGTGGTCGCCTTCTGATCCTTTGTGGGAATAGCTAGCGTATATTTCGTGAAAACATCGGTAAGGACAAGCACGTTCTCTATTCCTCCTGTACTTCTCTCTGGGAGAGTGAAATCAACTGCCAAAATCTCCAATGGCCTGGTGGCTGTCAGGGAACTCATGGTAAGATGAAGCTTCTTCCCTGCTTTGGCCAGAGTACAACGTCCACATGTCCGACAGTAGTCAGCAACATCAGCCATCATCCCAGGCCAATAGAATCTGCTCCTTGCAAGCGCCGTTGTTTTCTCTACTGCCTGATGACCTAGATCGTTGTGGATGGATTTCAGCATGTTGCTCTTTAAGGAACCAGGGAGTATCAGCTGCTGTGCACCTTGACCGTTTATCTGAACAACACGGTACAGGACGCCATGCTCTTCCCTTATGCGCTTCCACTCCCTCAGCAGTTTACGTGCAGGTTTGGGTTCTTTCATCAGCTGACGGAGGGTAGGCGGATGCCTCTGTTGCCAGTGATACCACAGTCGATCAGTTGCCTCATCACCTTTCTGCATGACAGCCATATCCTCGTGAGAAATGGACGGGAATGTAGACACAGCCTGGGGTGCCACAACCGCTGACCTGATACGGGATTCTTGAAGGAGGGCACTCGCTATTGTGTCTTGAGCACACACTCTGACACACTCGGGTACAAGGGTGCCTCGCCCCCTCCCTTGTAAAGAGAATGAGTCACTGGTGCACCTTCCTACTAAGCACATCTGCGTTCTTGTTGCTTCTTCCTGAGCGGTACTTGATTGTGAATGTAAACTGAGCGAGCTCTGCAGCCCAGCGTGTCTCAGTCGCACCCAATTTTGCTGTGGTTTGAAAATAACTCAGGGGGTTGTTGTCAGTGAAAACAATGAACTCAGTTCCCAACAGCAAATCACGATACTTCTGCGTCACGGCCCAATACAAGGCGAGCAGTTCCAGCTTCATGCTAGAATAGTTTTGCATATTACGTTCGCAAGGCTTTAGGGCGCTGCTGGCATACCCCAGTACAACCAATACGTTCTCCTGTTTCTGAGACAGAACTGCACCAAGGCCATTAAAGCTTGCATCAGTCTCCAAAATAAAACCACAGGAAAAGTCTGGAAACCCCAAAACTGGTGCTTCGGTCAGCATCTGCTTCAGCTTGGCGAATGCAGTTTCGCACGAGGAGTTCCACTTTTCTCTGATGCTTCCATCACCTTTGTAATGTGTTCCCTTACTAACTTTCTTCCCCTTTCTTCTGCCCTCCTGTCCTTGGAGAAGATGCTGTAGAGGGGCAGCAACCTCTGCATATCCCTTTAGGAATCTTCTATAATAGCCAGAGAGACCCAAGAATCCCTGAAGATCACGTAATGTTACAGGTC